>NC_057722.1:61167508-61202536 GCF_004010195.1 Chiloscyllium plagiosum
AGGGGGGTTCTGTCCTTGTTACAATTGGAGGGGTGGGGTCTGAGGGCGGAGGTGCGGGATGTGGACGAGATGCATTGGAAGGCATCTTTAATCACGTGGGAAGGGAAATCATCCACTGACATTTCCGCCACCTCCAAACGGACCCCACCACCAGGGATATATTTCCCTCCCCACCCCTTTCCGCCTTCAGCAAAGACTGTTTCCTCCGTGACTACCTGTTTAGGTCCATGCCCTCCAACAACCCACCCTCCCATTCTGGCACCTCCCACTGCAAGAATTGCAAAACCTGTGCCCACACCTCCTCCATCACCTCCACCCAAGGCTCAAAAGGAGCCTTCCACATCCATCAAAGTTTTACCTGCACATCCACCAGTATAATTTATTATATCCATTGCTCCCGATGTGGTCTCCTCTACACTGGGGAGACTGGACGCCTCCTAGCAGAGCGCTTTAGGGAACATCTCTGAGACACCCGCACCAATCAACCACACCGCCCTGTGGTCCGACATTTCAACTCCCCCTCCCACTCTGACGAGAACATGGAGGTCCTGGGCCTCCTTCACCGCCGCTCCCTCACCACCCGACACCTGGAGGAAGTACGCCTCATCTTCCGCCTCGGAACACTTCAACCCCAGGGCATCAATGTGGACTTCACCAGTTTCCTCATTTCCCCTTCCCCCACCTCACCCTAGTTCCAAACTTCCAGCTCAGCACTGTCCCTATGATTTGTCCTACCTGCCTATCTTCCTATCCACCTATCCACTCCACCGTCCTCTCTGACCTATCACCTCCATCCCCACCCCCATTCACCTATTGTACTCTATGCTACTTTCTCCCCATCCCCACCCTCCTCTCAGTTATCTCCCCACCCTGCAGGCACTCTGCCTCTATTCCTGATGAAGGGCTTTTGCCCGAAACGTCGATTTTCCTGCTCTTCGGATGCTGCCTGAACTGCTGTGCTTTTCCAGCACCACTCTAATCCAGAATCTGGTTTCCAGCATCTGCAGTCATTGTTTTTACCTAAACTTGTATTAAATGCTAGTTTGGCTTCAGCTGAGTATTGGAGTCGAAAGGTGTGGCACTGGAAAAGCACAGCAGGCCAGGCAGCATTCAAGGAGCAGGAGAGTTGACGTTTTGGGCAGGATCCCTTGTCATGTGACTTGTCATATTGAATGAGGCATTCCTGCTGAAGGGCTTATGCTCAAAATGCCGATTCTCCGGCTCCTGATGCTGCCTGATCCACTGTGCTTTTCCAGCTCTGACTCTCCAGCATTTGCATTCCTCACTTTCTCCTGCCGCTGAAGTGTTCTTTAGGAGAGATGGGAAGACATTGGAGAAAGTGCAGAAGATGATTATGAGAATGGAATCAGGGATGGGGTATTTCTGTTATGAAGACAGATTGGAGAAAATGGGTCAGTTCTGCTTAAAGAAGAGGGATCTGATCGAAGTTTACAAAATCATGAAAGATCTGACCAAAGTAAATAAGGAGAAGATGTTCTCATTCTTATAGGAATTGAGAACGAGAAAACACAAATTTAAACTATTTAGCAACAGAACATGATTTGTAGATGCTGGTGTTGGACTGGGGTGTACAAAGTTAAAAATCACACAACACCAGGTTGTAGTCCAACAGGTTTAATTGGATGCACACTAGCTTTCGGAGCATCGCTCCTTCATCAGGTGGTTGTGGAGTACACAATTGTAAGACACAGAATTTATAGTAAAAGTTTACAGTGTGATGTTACTGAAATATATATAAATTGAAAAAGGCCTGGATTGTTTGTTAAGTCTCTCATATTTTGGAAAGAACTGAAACCAACAAGTTCATTCTAAAAGATGAGACACTTAACAAACAATTCAGGTCTTTTTTAATATATAATTTCAATTACTTCACACTGTAAACTTTTGCTGTAAATTCTGTGTCTTACGATCTTATACTGTTTCTCAGTATTCTCCTTGACAACACTGTCTTTTTCTGGGTGAATACTAACAAAAAGTATTCATTTAGCACTTCCCCTCTCTCCTCGGACTCCACGCACAACTTCCCAATACTATCCATGATTGGCCCTAATCTTTCTCTTTTATCCATGATATACTGAGAGAAAGCTTTAGGGTTTTCCTTGATCCTATTTGCTAATGACTTCTCATGTCCCCTCCTGGCTCTTCTTAGCTCTCTCTTTAGGTCTTTTCTGGGTAACCTGTAACTCTCAAGTGTTCTAACTGTACTTTCATGTCTTCTTCCTCTTGACTTATTTAGTAAACCACAGCTCCCTTGCTCGACCACTTCCTCCCTACCTGACAGGTACATACGTAAGATTAGAGTGATGCTAGAAAAGCACAGAAGGTCAGGCAGCATCCAAGGAGCAGGAAAATCGACCTATTGGGTAAAAGCCTTCCACATCCATCAAAGTTTCACCTGCACTTCCACATATGTCAGTTATTGTATCCATTGCTTCTGACGCAGTCTCCTCTACATTGGGGAGACTGGATGCCTACTCGCAGAGTGCTTCAGAAAACGTCTCTGGGACACCTGCACCAATCAACTCCACCACCCCGTGGCCAAACATTTCACATGCAGCTCCTAGGCCTCCACTATCGCCACCCCCCTCACCACCCGATGCCTGGAGGAAGAACTCCTCATCTTCCACCTCAGGACTTTTCAACCTCAGGAAATCAATGTGGACTTCACCAGTTTCCTCATTTCCCCTTCCCCCCACCCCACCCCGCAACCTTCCAGCTCAGCACTGTCCTCATGACCTGTTCCATCTGTCAATCTCCCTTCCCACCTATGCGCTCCACCCTCCCCTCTGACTTATCACCTTCACCCCCACTTTCATCCATCTATTGCACTCTCAACTGCCTTCCCCCAGCCCCAGTCCCCTCCCATTTATCTCTCCATCCCCGAGGCTCCCTGCCTCAATCCTGATGAAAGGTTCCTGCCCAAAACGTAGATTTTCCTGCTCCTCGATGCTGCCTGACCTGCTTTGCTTTTCCAGCACCACTCTAATCTTGACTTTGATCTCCAGCATTTCCTGCTCCTCGATGCTGCCTGACCTGCTGTGCTTTTCCAGCACCACTCTAATCTTGACTGATCTCCAGCATCTGCACTACTCACTTTCACCTTGGTATATACTTAACAAAGGCACACAGTAGTTGGTCCTTGAATAAGCTCCACATTTCAACTGTGCCCATCCCCTGTAGTTTCCTTCCCCATCCTATGCATCCTAAGTCTTGCCTAATCGCATCATAATTGCCCTTCCCCCAGCAATATCTGCAGTATATACCTATCCCCTTTCATTGCTAAAGTAAACATAACCAAACTGTGGTCACTATCACCAAAGTGCTCACTTGCCTCCAAATCTAACTCCTGAGCATTGATATGAGGAGAAACCTTTTCATGCAGTCAGGAACTAGGGTCTAGAAAACACTGCCCTAGAATGTGCTGGAGATAGGTTTGATCTAGTTTCTAAAAGGAATTCGGTGGTAATTTGGAAAGGAACTATCTTAAAGTGAGAAGGCAGGAGAACAGCACTGGGTGAGGTGCTCATTTGGACAGCCAGTGTATACTCTACAGACTGAAAGGCACTCCCCACTGTGATTCTCTGCCTGCTGGTTAGGAGTGACCACATCTAATTTCTCCTTGTATAGGTTATGAAAGCTCACAAAATCATTCCCATTACACCAGGATGACTATCTGAAAGGAAGGTGGTCAAAAACAGAGAAGGAGCTTTCACGTTGCAGTCTGTCAGCATTTCAATCAGCCTGTGAGTACTTCATACTACACTACATGAGTATAAGTGTGAAGACAGCAAGGCCCATTGCAACACATAGGTGAGACCAACTAATAAGGCACAGACCACAAGAACACCAGAGAGAGAGCAATCAGGAGTAGACCATTCGGCCTAAGGGTCTGCTCCATGATTCAATGCGATAATGACTAAATATGGGCTTGAACTTCACTTCCATGTCCATTCTCCAAGAGGTCAAAAATATTTCAAATTTTAAATGATGCATTTTAAAAAGCATTTTTAAATATTTTTAAAATGTAAGGCCCAATACTAAATAATCATGAATGATACGACAGTGATTCTTGTGCATGTATCGTGGAGTAATATGGCATTGAACTCGCAATCCAGAGGCTCAGGCTGATATTCGGGGGTGGGAGGAGGGGAGCACAGGTTCAAATCTCACAATGATAGCTGGCTATTAAATTAATGAACCTGGAATTATTAGTTTTAAAGTATGATAGAAAAGGACAGACCAGATCTAAAAGTTGAAGTTCTAAATTGGAGATATTAGGCAAGATCTCTCAAAAGCTGATTGGGCACAGATGTTCGCAGGTAAAGGGACGGCTGGAAAATAGGAAGCCTTCAGAAATGAAATAATAAGGGTCCAGAGAAAGTATATTCCTGTTAGGGTGAAAGGAAAGGCTGGTAGCTACAGGGAATGCTGGATGACTAAAGAAATTGAGGTTTTGCTAAAAAGAAGGAAGCATATGTCAGGTATAGACAGGATAGATCAAGTGAATCCTGAGAAGAGTATAAAGGCAGTAGGAGTATTCTTAAGAGGGAAATCAGGAGGACAAAAAGGGGACATGAGATAGCTTTGGCAAATAGAATTAAGGAGAATCCAAAGGGTTTTTACAAATACATTAAGGACAAAAGGGTAACTAGGGAGAGAATAGGGCCCCTCAAAGATCAGCAAGGCGGCCTTTGTGTGGAGCCGCAGGAGATGGGGGAGAAGCAAACTACTTATTTAGTATCAGTATTTACTGTAAAAAGGGACATGGAAGATATAGAATGCAGGGAAATAGATGGTGACATCTTGAACAATGTCCAAATTACAGACAAGGAAGTGCTGGATTTTTTGAAAGGCATAAAAGTGGATAAATCCCCAGGACCTGATCAGGTGTACCCTAGAACACTGTGGGAAGCTAGAGAAGTGATTGCTGGGCCTCTTACTGAGATATTTATATCATCGATAGTCACAGGTGAGGTGCCGGAAGACTGGAGGTTGGCTAGTGTGGTGCCACTGTTTGAGAAAGGTGGTAAGGACAAGCCAGGGAGTTATAGACCATTGAGCCTGATGTCAGTGGTGGGCAAGATGTTGGAGGGAATCCTGAGGGACAGGATGTACATGTAATTGGAAAGGTAAGGACTGATTAGGGATAGTCAACATGGCTTTGTGCATGGGAAATCATGTCTCACAAACTTGATTGAGTTTTTTGAAGTAGTAACAAAGAGGATTGATGAGGGCAGAACAGTGAGCATGATCTATATGGACTTCAGTAAGGCATTTGACTGGTTAGTAAGGTTAGATCTCATGGAATACAGGGAGAACTAGCCATTTGGATACAGAACTGGCTCAAAGGTAGAGGACGGAGGGTGGTGGTCGAGGGTTGTTTTTCAGACTGGAGGCCTGTGCCACAAAGATCAGTGCTGGGTCCACTACTTTTCATTATTTATATAAATGATTTGGATGTGAGCATGAGAGGTATAGTTAGTAAGTTTGCAGATGACACCAAAATTGAAGGTGTAGTGGACAGCGAAGAGGGTTACCTCAGATTACAACAGGATCTTGATCAGATGGACCAATGGGCTGAGAAGTGGCAGATGGAGTTTAATTTAGATAAATGTGAGGTGCTGCATTTTGTGAAAAAAAATCTCAGCAGGACACATACACTTAATGGTAAGGTCCTCGGGAGTGTTGCTGAACAAAGAGACCTTGTATTGCAGATTCATAGCTCCTTGAAAGTGGAGTCGCAAAGACAGGATAGTGAAGAAGGCATCTGATATGCTTTCCTGTCTTAGTCAGAGTATGGAGTACAGGAGTTGGGAAGTCATATTGTACAGGACATTGGTTAGTCCACTGTTGGAATATTGCGTGCAATTCTGGTCTCCATGTTATTGGAAAGATGTTGTGAAACTTGAAAGAGCTCAGGAAAGATTTACAAGGATGTTGCCAGGGTTGGAGGATTTGAGCTATAGGGAGAGGTTTAATAGGCTCAGGCTGTTTTCCCTGGAGTGTCGGAGGCTGAGCGGTGACCTTATAGAGGTTTACAAAATCATGAGGGGCATGGATAGGATAAATACACAAAGTCTATTCCCTGGGGTGGGAGAGTCCAGAACTAGAGGGTTTGGTTTAGGATGAGAGGGGAAAGAATTAAAAGAGGCCTAAGGGGCAACCTTTTCACTCAGAGTGGTACGTGTATGGAATGAACTGACAGAGGAAGTGGTGGAGGCTGGTATAATTGCAATATTTGAAAGGCATCTGGATGGGTGTATGAATAGGAGGGATTTGGAAGGATATGGGCCGGGTGCTGGCAAGTGGGACAAGATTGGGTTGGGATATCTGGTCGGCATGGACGAGTTGGACCAAAGGGTCTGTTTCCATGCTGTACATCTCTATGACTCTATGAAAGCTAGTCTCAGTAATAGTGACCATGAAATTTCCATTGATTGTTATACAAAAAAAGTCCTCTCCGTTTTACTTTAGGAAAGGTTATCTGCCATTCCTGCCTGCACATCACTCCTGACACACAGCAAAGTGGCTGACTTTTAGCTGCCCTCTGAAATGCCGGAGCAGGCTGCTCTGTAGAGGCGTTATTTTTTTATTCATTCATGTGATGAGGGCATCGCTGGCCAGGCCAGCATATATTGCCCATCCCTAATTATCCAGGGGGCAGTTCAAAATCAACCACATTGTTGTGGGTCTGGAGTCACATGTAGGCCAGACCAGGTAAGAATGGCAGTTCCTTCCCCCAAAGTAAATTAATGAAGCAGGCTGAGGAGTGGCAGATGGAGTTTAATTTAGATAAATGTGAGGTGCTGCATTTTGGGAAAGCGAATCTTAGCAGGACTTATACACTTAATGGTAAGTCCTAGGAAGTTTTGCTGAACAAAGAAACCTTGGAGTGCAGGTTCATAGCTGCTGCTTGAAAGCGGAGTCGCAGGTAGATAGAATAGTGAAGGCAGCATTTGGTATGCTTTTCTTTATTGGTCAGAGAATGGAGTACAGGAGTTGGGAGGTCATGTTGCGGCTGTACAGGGCATTGGTTAGGCCACTGTTGGAATATTGTGCGCAATTCTGGTCTTCCTATTGGAAGGATGAAGTGAAATGTGAAAGGGTTCAGAAAAGATTTACAAGGATGTTGCCAGGGTTGGAGGATTTGAGCTATAGGGAGAGGTTGAATAGGCTGAGGCAGTTTTTCCTGGAGTGTCGGAGGCTGAGGGGTGACCTTATAGAGGTTTATAAAATCATGAGGGGCATGGATAGGATAAATAGACAAAGTCTCTTCCCTGGGGTGGGGGAGTCCAGAACTAGAGGGCATAGGGTGAGAGGGGAAAGATATTAAAGGGACCTAAGGGGAAACTTTTTCATGCAGAGAGTGTATGGAATGAGCTGTCAGAGGGAGTGGTGGAGGCTGGTACAATTGCAACATTTAAAAGGCATCTGGATGGGTAAATGAATAGGAAGGGTTTGGAGGGATGTGGGCCGGGTGCTGGCAGGTGGGACTAGATTGGGTTGGGATATCTGGTTGATATGGACAGGTTGGACCAAAGGGTCTGTTTTCATGCTGTACATCTCTATGACTCTATCTATCATTACTGGATTAACAGTCCAGCAATAATACCACTAGGCTGTTACCTAGTGCTGGCTTTGCCAGTGTTACCTATTCAAAGAATAAATTAAAAATGAAGCGGTACAGAATTCTCAAATCACAGTCCTGTGACTAAATACATTTCTCCTCATCTCAGTCCCATACACCCGAGAATACACCATGATGTAAAACATATCAGAATCCTTGCTGGTTTCTGAACCACAGGCCCTTTTCTTTCTTGGGGGGTGGGGGGAAGGGGGAGAGTAAGATTTGGTTGTTGTTCTTTCCATGCAGAACACCTCATTGATTTGGAAGGAAGGGCAGGCAGGGACTCGCTCCCAGTAAAACAGATCCAGATTCCCGCTCCACCCAACACGATTAAGACAAGCTGGAACCAAACTCCAGCAGCTCCAACCCTGGAAGACAGTGGCCATGTAATTTTCACATTCCAAGGCAGAGCGACAGTATCAGATCTCGAACAGTACTCCTTGACATGACTGGTTTCTTTCAAACACACCGACATGGTTTGGCAATCAGAGAGGGGCTGCTCGACAATCAGCTTTCCCTTTCCATACTATCCCACCCACTCAACTCACTTGTGGCTAGTTTGTATTCAGCCAACTCCTCCACAAGTCAGAACACAGAAAGAGGCCATTCGGCCCGCACAGACGTGGTTGACAATTGCTCCCCTCCGTCCCTATATAAGCCAGTGGCTCCAATCTCGCCCATTTCCCTCACCCAATTCAACTCGGAATACTTGAACTGCTAAACTAAACCGACCAACCTTCGGGTTGAGGATGACAATGACTTTGTGCATTTACATAGCATCATTCATGTACTACAAGGTGCTCATCGCGAAACAGATTTTGGGCCTGAGCTCCATAAGGAGACGTTGGGACATACAGCCTAAAGCTGGATGGAAGAAATTGGCTTTAATGATTGTCTTACACCTCTGGTCTCCGAGTGATCCTTTCAGGAGCGGTTTTCAGAACCTAGGGGTCATGCTGAAAACACACACTTCCCAAAGGTAGGGCGATGCAGTTCCTCAGGAGGCGAGAATTGGAAGGGGGCAGTGATCTCGGGCGGCCGGACTGAGCTTTCAGAGAGACGAGACGGTGGAAAGAGATGAAGACAAAGCAAGGATCCCTTCTTTTGGCAGAGTGTGACAGCTCGGCTGAAAGACTTCACAAATCCCCTGCTGTCAGTTTGCCAAGTTTGGCAGTGAATGGAGGGAGGCAGCGCTTTGTGAGTTAACCCGTGCCACTTCTGCACTGGCTGCCTCACTTGTCCCGAGAAACCACACAAGCTGGAACTGGGAGAGAGGGCACTGAACCTGAAATCTCGACTTCTTCCCCCTCCCCCACCAGCATGCGCATTGACACGACAGTCTCTTTGAAAATGCCACAGAGCTGAATTGTTCAGACATGCTATAGCAAATCAAGAGACAATTAGCCAGAAAGCTCCTTCAGTGCTTTGGAACAAAGCCCTACATTACACTCCGAAGTGACTCCACAAGAGATTTCTTTTTGATAAACAAAGGGAATACCACCATTGCCAAATTCCACAACCTCTCCTGCCTTTCTCACCCAGGCACCGTTACACATGTACAATAACCAACATGGTTTGATAAGAGAGGTCATGACAGGTCGTTTAAAATATTCAGGACTCTCTCACTCACTCTTCTGACCAGATGCCCATTAGTGAAATGTCCCAAGTTTCGACAGGCTATTTTAGATTCACAACAGGAGTGATCGCGTTTTGTATCGAAACGATTCCTTCCCTTGGAAGAATTATGTTAATGAGCGCCTGTCGCTGATGACAGCTCCTATGGCTGTAGCCATTAACCAACAGAGGGTCCTGTACTTAGGATTCACATCGAGATGGAACCTCTCATCCGCAAGCTTTCCCTACAGGACCCTTTGAACACTACTTCCATACATGCGAATGCATTTTGTATATGTTGAATGAAACAGCACGATATCCCTTGCCCGGATCCTCTCCCATTATCCAGTTGTATTTTTTTCTCTCTCTGTGTTACTATAACAGCTGAGACTGCCCCATACCTGGTCTCTAACCAGCAATCTCAATTTCACGGAATGCTTGAAAATAAGCAGCAATTCATTTTCTGCAGAGAAAATTGAGGAAGCTTTTTTTTTTAACGGGAGACTCTGCAAAGGCATGTCGTGAAACACTGTCTAGATTTAAGAGCGCACACAAACACACACAAGGCAGCAAAATGCCTTCAAATTGATATAATTCACTGCGGGAATGAGAGAAGGTGGTGTGTGTGTGGGGGGAGGTGTAGTCGATGAATGAAAAAAAATCTAAACAGGTTCCATTTCACCCCATTCATTGTGACATTGCGTACAGTGAGCTTAATGGAGTGATGAGCTTAATACTGTACACATAAACACAAGCAGCTCGGTTTAAACGTGCTATTTATTCTATTGTTCTGCCAACTGGCTACAATTTTGAGACAGGGCAGGAAATATAGATTGTAACATCGCACATCTTTGTGACACACAGCTGCTACATCGATGTGTTGGAGATTGTGACAGTACTACGGAGGGAACAATTTATCTCCCGGAAGAAAGCAAGATCTGACACAAGGAGAGTTCTGATCTGGGTTACTTACCCTCAGAGCCGAGAGGTCGATTTCATCCAGGCTTCTCGCTGGAGAGTCGCTCGCCATGTTAATTTCACCCGAAAACTGACACAGCCAGGAGCTTAGTCCTTATCTCTCTCGCCTCTCTCTTCACTGCTGGGCTTTATAACGATTTAAAACATATCCTTCCGCTCAATGACAAACAATCAGCAGGACAGGTCTTTCACATGTGAAAAGAATAAGGGCTGAGGGGGAATGGTTTTAATTTGTCCTAATTTCTGGTGACACCACAGGAGGCAGGGAGTTAAATTACTGCAGTCCTATTCTGTGATGGGTCCTGTTCAGAACAACTGCTCTCTGCAAAGCGCCCACACAATATATAGCACACACACACACATCGAGCAGGCTCTGCAGAATCTGTCAATCACAGCATCCGGGGAGGAGACAAACAGCAACACGCCGGCTGGAAACCTACTTTGCTTTCAAGAAACTGCAACCAGTCTTGAAGAGCATATTATCGCTGCGAGGACAAGCAGTCTGGCCACAACAGCAAAAGCATTGGCATGGCAGGCCTCTTCCTTAAACAAGAATCGCTGTTCAGGACCTTGCACTCCCCCCACTTGAAATGTCACGTTCCTGAAACACTTCACCCATCTGTTGCCGAGGCGAGGGCTAAATTCTGGGAGCAGGTTGCACGGGCAAGACTTGCAATTCCCCTGGGGGCTTGAGGGACGTGTAAGGTTATCAGCGCAGGCAGCAATGTGAAGTTGAGGGTGCAGTGAGCTATAATCTTATTCACTGGCAGCATTGGAGTTGGCGAGAAGGGGCCAGGTGCTGATCCTGATTCCTATGTTCAGTCCCCGGACTTTGCGTTTTGATACAAATGAGTGAGTGGTTCGACCATTTCAGAGGGCAATTATTGGTATTAGTCTGGAGCCACATGTAGGCCAGACCTGGTAAGGGTGGCAGATTTCCTTCTCTAAAGAACTTTAATGAGCCAGATGGGTTTTTATGACACTGACCACTGCCATGACATCATTACTGGGACGAGTGTGTGTCCAGTTTTGTTAATTAAACTTAACTTTCACTCGCTACCATGATGAGATGTAAGCCTGTATCCTCAGTAGCTTGGCCTTTGCAAGTTGCATACGTCATCCTGACTTGGAACAATATCCCTGTTCCCTTGGAGTCACAGGGTCAAGAACCTAGGACTCAGTTCCCAAATGCATTCTGGCCGTCATCACACCAAGTGGACTGCAAGAAGGCAGCTCAATACCACCTTCCCAACTGAGTAACAAATGCTGGTGCAGCCAGCTGGCCTCACATCCCGTGAAATAATTTTTTTAATATAAAAGGCGGAACTAGATGAGATGTTTTAAGATGATAAAAAATTAGAATAAACCTAGAATTTGGCTGCCCACATCCTAATTCACACCAAGTACCTATTTTCAGAATTACATTGCTCAATATATATTCACAATGTCTCAATTACAAATGTTTATTCTTGTGCTAAATCCATCCATTGCCTCAACCCACCATATCCTTATTTCTTCTTTACTTGCATGGCCTCTGCACTCCTCCAATCCTGGTCTCTCCTACAGCCCCAATCATTCTTGGTCTGCCATTGATACCTGTCCTTTCAGTTGTCCAGGAGAGGGCAGGAAATGACCTAATAGCATTATTGCTGGACTGTTAATCCAGCGACTCAGGTAATGTTCTGGGGACCTGAGTTCAAATGTCACCATGGCAAATGGTGGAATTTGAATTCATTTTAAAAATTCTGGAATTAAGAGTTGAAAGATGACCATGACTACATGTGACTCCAGACCACCAGGCTAACTCTTAACTGGTTGACTCTTAACTGCCCTCTTGGATGGGCAATAAATGCTATCCTAGCCAGCCACACCCTCATCCCTTGAATGAATTATTAAAAGCTAAAGCCTCTGCAATTTTCTCCTAGACTTCTCTATCTCTTTCCCTCTCCTCCTTGGAGTAACTCCTTAAAATCTAACCTTTCAGACCTTAGAAATCCTTATGCAGCATTCATGTGAAGCAATTTGGGATATTCAACCAAATTAAAAATGCTATATAAATGCAAGCATTTTTGCACATTTTAATTAATGAACAGTCATATGAAGTTGTTGGATCAGGTGCAATACAAGCCTATGGTATGTCACATCAAAGGTCAATTGTACTCAATCTCTTTTTTTAACAATACCATTTGAAATTTATTTGCCTGCATTGATGTTGGAAATTGCCTCTGTAAATGGATCAGACGGCAATTTGACTCGGCTGTCAGTGTTGATACTGGTGTGTCTCCGCATCTGGTGTGGGGAAGTGGAAGTGTAATCATAAAATGAAGATTTGGCATAATTGGAACCCATTATGATTGTGAATGTAAGAATTTGGAATGGAAATGTTGACATGAAGGGTGCACAGACAGAAGAGTTTTAATAAACAGAAATAAGAAAAAGCTGCATTTCTAATATAGCTTTCATGACCTTAGGATGTCCCAAAGTGCCTAAAGAATCCTCGAAATAGAGTCACTGTTGTAATGTGAGAAAAGCACACAGCTAGATCCCACAATCAGCAAAGTTATATTAACATAATAATCTCCTTTCAATGGTGCCAACTGAAAGAGTAAAATTGCCCTGGCAGATTGGAGAGAAAGCCTCTGCTCACTTTCAAAATAATAGGATTGAATTTTTTCATCCATCTGAAAGGTTAGGTGAAGCCTCAGTTTAACCTCTATAACTATATATTTACAAGCTTCCTTTTAATCTAAACACCTCGTGATTACAAAATCCAGTTCGTGAAAGGCTGTTACAAATAAATCTCTAAAATGTAATCCTGTAAATGTTTCACCTGACAATATTTGAATAAAATGATTTTTCTCAGTACAGTATAGAGTCATAAAGTCATACTACATGGAAACAACACCCTTCGGTTCAACTATTCCATGTTGACCAGATACCCAGCACTTGGCCCATATCGCTCTAAACCCTTTCTATTCATGTACCCATCCAGGTGCCTTTTAAATGTTGTAATCATACCAGTCTCCACCATTTTATCTGGCAGCCCATTCTATACAAGCACCACAGTCTGTGTGAAAAAGTTGTCCTTAGGTCTCTTTCAATACTTCCCCTCTCATCTTAAACCTGTACCCTCTAGTTTTGGACTCCCCCACCTTTGAGTATTCATCCTATACATGCCACTCATGATTTTATAAACCTTTATAAGGTCACTTCTCAGCCCCTGATGCTCCAGGGAAAACAGTCTCAGCCTTTTCAGCCTCTCCCTGTAGCTCAAACCCTCCAACCCAGGCAACATTTTTGTAAATCTTTTCTGAACGCTTTCAAGTTCAACAACATCTTTTCTGTAGCGGGGGAAGACTAGAATTGAATGCAGTCTTCCAAAAGTGGCCTAACCAATGTCCTGTGCAGCTGCAATATGACCTCCCAACTCCTATATTGAATGTCCTGACCAATTAAGGCAAATGTACCCAATGACGTCGTCACTATCCTATCTACCTGTGACTCCACTTTCTAAGAACTATAAACCTGCACCCTAAGGTCTCTTTTTTTCAGTAACATTCCACAAGCCCCTATCATTAAGTGTATAAGTCCTGCTCTGATTTGCCTTATCAAAATGCAACACCTCACATTTATCTAAATGCAACTCCTCAGCCCATCTGGTCAAAATCCTGTTGTCCCCTGAGATAACCTTCTTGTCTATTTACTACGCCATCAATTTTAGTGTCATCTGCAAACTTACTAACCATACCTCCTGCATTTATATCTAAATCATTTATATAAATGACAAAAAGCAGCGGAACCAGCACTGATCCTTGTGTCACACCGCTGGTCACAGACCTCCAGTCCTCCTCCCTCTGTCTCCTACCTTCAAACAATTTTGTATCCAAATGGTTAGCTCCCCTTGGATTCCAGGTGATCTAACCTTGCTAACCAGTCAACTATGCCGAAACCTGTCAAGCACATTTCTGAAGCCCATATAGACAACGTCCTTCATCCTTCTGCCTTCATCAATCTTCTTTGTTGTTTCTTCAAAAAACTCAGTTAATGAGACAATTTCCCACACACAAAGTCATGTTGACCAACTCTGATCAGTCCTTGCCTTTCCAAATAAGTGTAAATTCTGACTTTCAGAATTCCTTCTAACAACTTACCTACCATTGATATCAGGCTCACCGGTCTATAGTTCCCTGGCATTTCCTTACTACTTTTCTTAAATAGTGGCACAATGTTAGCTGACCTCCAGTCTTCCGGCACCTCACCCACAGCTGATACAATGTTTTACAAGAGGCACAGAACTCACTTCAAACACTCCCCACAAGGTTCTTAAATAGCCATAATCAGATCCCGGAGATTTATCCAACTTTCTGTGCCTCCTCAACTGTAACATGGACACTTTTCAAAGTATCACTATTTATTTCTCTGAATTCTCCAGCTTCCATATCCTTCTCCACAGTAAAACCTGATGTGAAATAGTCATCTATTATCTCACCCATCATCTGCAGTTTACTCATAGATGGCCTCGTTAATCTTCAAGAGGCCCTATTCTCTCCCTAGTTACTCTTTTGTCCATAATGTATTTTTAGAATCTCTTTGGATTCTCCTTAACCCTATCTGTCAAAACTAAGTCATGTCCCAATTTTACCCTCCTGATTTCCCTTTGAGTATACTCCTACTGCCTTTATATTCCTCTAGGGATTCACTTGATCTCAGCTGTCTGTACCTAGATATGCCTCCTGCCTTTTCTTGACCAGGGAAGGTCTCAAATTCACAAGTCATCCAACATTGCCTACACCTACCAAACCTGACCTTCACCCTAACAGGGACATCTTGACTCTGGACCTGCTTTATCCCATTTTTGAAGGCCTCCCCAGTCTATTCAAGAAGAATAAGAAGCTAAGTAAATGTGGAGATCAATCAAAGATGGCATTTGTGCGACAGTTGGAGATGGCCTTCGTTCAGGAGATCAAAAAACAGAATCAATTTGGATAGACATGAGGATTGGGGGGGGGAGTAATTAGCAAATATGGTCTGTAGTCTCTGTAACATTCACTACAATGTGAGACAGAGTATACATAAAGAAATATTGAGTGATCAAGGGATATAAGAACCATGGGTAATTTTAATCTAAACATAAAGTGGAAAAATCAGTTGTGTTGTCGAAGCCTAAATGAGGAGTTTAGAGAATGCTTCTGAGTTTCTCAGAGCAGCCTCTTTGAAACTGACTGGACAGCAGGTTATATTAGACTTGATACTGTATAATGTAACAAAACTAATTAATAATCTCACATAAAGGCACCCCAAGCTAGCAGTGACCAAAATATGATTGAATTTTGCATCATGTTTGAAGGAAAGACAATAAGATCTAATGTTAGTATTTTAAAACTAAATAAGGGCACCATGTGCACATAAAAGCTGAGCTCGCTGCAGTGGACTCGCATTCTAGAGTCATAGAGTCATACAGCATGTAAACAGGCCTTTCGGTCCATCTTGCACATTCAAACTAGTTTCCCAAAGTAAACTAGTCCTATTTGCCTGCCATTTGGTTCATAATCTCCTAAACCGTTCCGATTCATGTACCTGTCCAAATATCTTTTAAATGTTACGACTGTGCCAAGAACTACCTCTGGCAGTTCATTCCACGAAGGAACCACCCTTTGAAAAAGTTGCCCCTCAGGACACTTTAAATCTTTCTGCTCTCATCTTAAAAATATGCCCTCTAGTTTTCAATTCTCCTATCCCTAGGGAAAAGACCTTACATATTCAACTAATCTATGCCCCTCATGATTTTATAAACCTCTATAAGCTCTCTCCTCAACCTCATTCAGCAGGTAACATTAGATCTAGAACAATATTAATATCGGGGTTTTTGCCCCACTCAGTGGACATTCACCATTGGACTGGGTTTGTGAGACTGGGACCATAGACTTTCATCATTGGATTGCGGTTTGTGGGACCATGGATTCTGAGATAGAGCCAACCCCAGTGCCAGCCATCATCAGTCCCCAGAGTGGAGACAAGGCAGTGAGACTGATTAGTTTGCAAATACATAAAGTAGCTTAAGTGATAGATTAACTCATTCGCTTGTACATACATGAAGTAGATTAAGCTAATAAATTTGCTATGTTAAAGTGAGTGTCTTCCTGTATTCACTTTGATCAGACCTTAAAGAACCCAGTAGGTACTGTTTCCATGCTTTACAGCTCTATGACTCTATAACTCTAAGTACTTTCAGCCTACCAATAGGACCCAGCTTTTGGCAATTTACATCAATGACTTAACTACTGCAAGCTGGCCCTCTTGTGGCACAGTGGTAGTGTTTCTACCCCTGGATTGAGAGACCGAGGTTCATAATCCCGTCTGCTCTAGAAGTATGTAATAATGTTGCTGAATAGATTGGGTAGGAAAAGTGGGTTGAATTTAACTTCTAAAAATTAAATGCAGGGAGCTCAGGCATGGAAGCTAAATTCACAATTAACACCAAGAAGGTATAAGGAAGTGCAGATAAATGTCGAAAACTTGAGTAAGTGGGTAACTATCTGACAAATGTGGGAAATTGTGAAGCTGTTCACTTTGGAAGAAAGAATAAGAAGTGTATCTATAATGCTTAAACAGAGAATGACTGCAGAATTCTGAGGTGTGATGGTACATGAGCCATAAAAAGTTAGAATGCAGCTTCTCCATGTAATTCAGAAGACAAATGGGATGATATCCTTAATTACAAGAGGAATTGAACATAGCAGTAACAATATTATGATTCCATTATATGGAGAATTAGCAAGGTAACATCTTGAATACCATGGCAGCTTCATATTTCAGTAACAATGTACAAGTGTTGGAGGCAGTTCAGTGAAGTTTTACTCAATTGATATCTAGAATGAGTGGGTTGTGTTTTGAGCATACATTGGGCAGATTATATTTGATTTCACTGGAGCTTAGAAAGGTGAGGGGCAAGTTGATTGAAATGCTTAACATCTTGAATGATCTTAACAGGATGGAGGTGGAAAGAATAAATGACTCCCTGTGCGTCAGAGAGAACTAACGTCACTTTTAAAATTAGGATCATTTTTTGGGACAGAGGAGAAGTTTTTATATGAGACTTTGGGATTCTTTGCTTCAGAAGGTAGTGGAGCTGGTATCATTGAATTTTTTTTAAGATGGAAGTGGGTAGATTCTTGAAAGGCAGAAGAATTAAGGGTTTTTTTGGAAGTAGATGTTAAGATGTAGGACAGAAATAGCCATTCGGCCCATTTAGTCTGCCCTGCCATTTAATGAGATCATTGCTGATCTGATAATCCTCAAGTCCACTTTCCAGCCTTTTCTCAGTTAGCTTCACTTCCCTATCAGATCCCTGGCAACCCTCAAGGAATTCTTATTGATCCACTACACTTTGAGAGAAGCGGTTCCTCCTCACCTCTGTTATAACTGGATAAACCTCTTGCTCTGAGATTATACCCTCTTGTAATAAATTTATGGAAAGTACAATATAAGAAAACAGCAACGAGTGCATCATATGGCTGGACAGCTAGTTTGAGTTGCAGAGTGACACCAACAGTGCGGGTTCAATTCCTGTACCTACAATTCCTGTATCACCTGCCTTCTCACCCCCACTCTTTGCCTGAAGCATGGTGCCCCTTATGTTAAACCCACAATGAGTTGTCTTTTCTGATGAAAAACCTGCTCTGAGACTCAGGTAAATTTACCTTTATGTTTGCGTGATCTCACAAGAAAGTTGCCCCTTCACTGGCATGAGTATTCACTATATTAATGGTCAACTTGGAAATTTGAAGGCTGTTTAATACATTCTGGAAGAAGAAATTGGTGTCTGTAAACATAATCATGAAGCTATTGAGTTTTCAGGGCACTTTGCTATCTTTCAGGGAAAAAGAGCTGAGCAGCCAATCCGGTCTGGGTTTTTGTGTGACTTGAGATCTACACCAATCGGATTCATTCTTAACTGTCCTCTGATGTAGCGCCTCACTCAGTCATGTCACACCTCGGGCAATTAAGGTTGCGAGCCAATGACAGCCTTGTCAGTTTTGCCCATACCCTTGTAAGTCAGGTATTTTAAAAACAAACTATTCTAGGACAGAATGATGGCATTCATTCAACATGATTATTTTGTATTTCTTTTGGTAGTAGCTTTATGACTGTGTTAATGGTCAAATGGTGTACACAGTAACTTTTTTATGGATCTCTCTTATTTAAGCTAACAATAGGCTTTGGATTTGTCATGTTAGGAAAAGATAAAAGCAAATTTATTTTTGTTCTGTGCTTGTTGGTGCTGGCTCCTTGCTGGAGAAAAAGCTTATGAAAGTTGGTAACAGACACCAGCAAAAACCTGTACGATGAGAGTGGCCATTTTGTTCATCTTTGTTCATCTAGAAATAAATCGACTGTATTTGAGAATCCCTGGCTTTCAGGATATTAATTTTCACTGGTCTGATCAGGGTCCAAACCCCATACTGATTTTTTTATGATAAACTTATGGGACGTGGACCTCACTGGTTGGGCCAGCATTAATTAGCCTTTCTTACCTGCCCTGGAGTAGGTGGTGGTGAGTTCATCATAGAAACCCTACAGTGTGGAAACAGGCTATTTTGCCTAACAAGTCCATACTGACCCTCTGAAGGGTAACCCACTCAGACCCATTTCTCTACCTTATTACTTTACATTTCCCCTGACTAATCCACCACACCTACACGTCCCTGAACACTATGGGCAATTTTTAGCATGGCCAATCCACCTGACCTGCACATGTCTGGACTGTGGGATGAAACTGGAGAACCTGAAGGAAACCCATGCAGACATGAAGAGAATGTGCAAACTTCACACAGACAGGTGCCCGAACTTTGAATCGAACTCGGGTCCTTGGTGCTGTGAGGCAGCAGTGCTAATCACTGAACTACCAAGTTGCCTTCTTCAACTGCTGCAGACTGTTTGCTGTAGGTAGACTCACAATGCCATTAGGGAAGCTGTTCCAGGATTTTGACCCAGCAACACTGAAGGAACGGTGATATATTTCCAAGTCAGGATGGTGAGTGGCTTGGAGAGGAACTTGCAGGTGGAGGCAGAGATATCCTGATGTTGCAGATGCCCTATCCTTCTAGATAGTAGTGAACATGGTTTGGAAGGAGCTGTCTGAGGAGCAGTGGTGATGTTTTGTGATGCATCTTGCACAAAGTGCACACTGCTGAGACACAACATCAGTGGTGGAGGGAGTGTCTGTATATGGATGTAATGTCAATGAAGAGGATTGCTTTGACATGGGTGATGTCAAGCTTGTTGTGTATTCTTGGAGCTGCACCATCATTCTCCGGACTAGTGCCTTGTTGGTGGTGGACAAGCTCTGGAGAGTTGGAAGGTGAATTAATAGCTACAATATTCTTAGTCTCTGTGGCTTTGTAGCCACAATTTCTACATGGGTAGTCCAGTTCAATGTCTGGGCAATGGTTCCCTCAAGAATGTTATTGGTGGGGCATCCAAAAATGGTAATGCCTTTGAATAGAAGGTTAGACACTCTCTTTTGTCAGAGTTAATGCCGTATCTGTGTGGTGCAAATATTATTTGCAATTTGTTGGCCCAAATATGAATATTGCCCAGGTCATGCTGCATTTGGAAATGCACTGCTTCAGTATCTGAGGATTCACAAATGCTGCCCTTGAATCAGATGTCTCAGAATCATACTCCAATACAATCTGCAACATTGTTCAATCAGCGATGAACTTCTCTGCTTCTGACCTTATAGTGGAAAGAAAGTCATTGATGAAGCAGGCTGAAGATACTACCTTGAGAAACTAGGGCCTTGTGGAGCAGTGGTAATGTTTCCCTTTTGGTTCCCTTGCTCTGGAAGGTGTGTAATAACATCTAAACAGATGAATTAGAAAATATGAACCAGCCTGTTAAAATGTTAGAGCCTTTATAATGCTGTGCTAGTGTCCCTGCCTCTGAGCCAGGAATATTGTAGCCATACTGGAATATTTGGTTAGGGCAAGTTCTGGAGCACGTCTTCAGGATTATATCTGGAATTTTGAAAGGGCCCATAGCCTTAGCAATACAGGGCCTCCAATTGTTTCTTGATATAATTTTGAGTAAATTGATTTAGCTGAAGATTAGCATCTATGATGCCTGGAATCACAGGAGGAAGCTGAAATGGATTATCAGCACTTTGGGTTTCAGCCTGTCTTTCTCACTGATGTTCTGCACTCCCCTATTGTTAAGGATGGGGATGAGTGTGGATCCTCCTTCTCCAGTAAGTTGCTGATTATTTACAACCAGTCGTGACTGGATGTGTGAGGACTGCAAAGCTTAGATCTGATCTATTAGTTGTGAAATTGCCCAGCTCTGTCTATCACTTGCTGCTTATGCTGTTGGCACATAAGTAGCCTTGTTTTGTAGCATCACCAGGTTGCCACCTCATTTTTAGATATGCCTGGTGCTCCTTCCAGTATGCCGACCGACACTTTTCTTGGCACTATGTTGATCCAATAGCTTGATGATACTAGTTGGGGAGGGTATGTGGTCATACCAGGAGACAGTGAGATCAGCAGATGCTGGAGATCAGAGTTGAGAGTGTGTGGCTGGAAAAATACCAGGCCATGAGGCTGCATATTTTATTGGAGTATGATTCTGAGACACTTGATGTCCCACAGTACGTCATCAATCCCCAACTTTGAGTTGCCAGGTCTGTTTCAAGTCTATCCCATTTAGCACGTGATAGTGCCACACAACATGATGGAGGGTATTCTCAATGTGAAGAGGGACTTTCTTTCCACAAACACTGTGTGGTGGTCACTGCTAATCATTCTGTCGTGGATAGATACATCTGCAGTAGGCGGCTTGGTGAGGATGAGGTCAACCACGTTTTTATCTATTGTGGGTTCCCCCACCACTTGCCTCTGACCCAGTCTGGCAGCTCGGACAATACTGATACTGCTGAGCCACTCTTGGTGATGGACAAGAAAGTCCCCATCCTCAGTAGTTTCTGTGTTCTTGCCACTGTCAGGGCTTTCTTCAAAAGATGGTCAATATGAAGGAGCACTAATTTTTCAACCGAGGGGGAATGGTAATTTTCTGGGTGGTGGTAATTTTAACAGAGTAATTAACCAGGTAATTAACCAGGTCATGGATCAATTGTGCTTTTTACAACCCCACTTGATTTCAATTTCCACTTGTCCATTTTACATTATTTCTAGGTCCCTTTTCTCTATGGCAGAACATCCACATTCCCATTCATCCCTCGATCCTTTGGCCTTTCCCTTCACTGAAATTAGGACTCTGGCTTTATTACCCATCTCATTCGCATCGATTGAAGCAAAACACTGTGGATGCTGGAACTCTGAAAATAATCATGAGAAGTGAACCGACCTATAGAGAGAGAAGCAGAGTTCAATTTCAAGTTCAATGTGAAGTTTCTTTGGAACTGAGGAAGAGTCAAAGTGTAACAGAGCTTGGAAAGACAGAGGGTGAGAAACAAGGTGTGGAATAAAGTAGAGGGCAGAAAAGATTAAATGACAAAAATATCATGGAACAAAGAGAACAGGAGATTATAACGTTTGTAGGAGAGATAGAGTGAATTTTAATGTCAGAATAATGAACAGCTCTGTCTGAAAGCAAAAAACATGAGAAACACAATTCATACTGCACATAATAAACAAAACTGGGAGATAAAATTGTTAGACTGAAATTATTGAACTGACTGTTGAGTCTAGAAGGTTACGTGTCAAGGTTAGAAAGTAAGGTGGTATACCTTTAGTTTGTGGCAGCATCTGTGGAGAGAAATCAGAGTTTACGTTCTGGGTCAAGTGACCCTTCCTCAGAACCGATGGTAGCTCAGAAAATATCAGCTTATCAGCAGAAGATCGGGGTGGGGGACTGGGGTAAGGAGTATACAATAGGTAGAGATAGAGCACAAAGAGAGAGAAAATCAATTGGACAGACAAAGGAATGGATAACGAACTGTCTCGGAGGGTGAATAGCTATTAATGGCCCTCTGTCAGGTCCATTCCTGATGAAGGGTTATGCTTGAAACGTCGACTCTCCTGCTCCTCGGTTGCTGCCTGACCTGCTGTGCTTTTCCTGCACCACATTTTTTGACTCAGCCAGGTTCAATCTATCTCCTGCACATTGGCCCTGACTCTTCTCTTCCCTCCCACAACAGCAATAGGGTCAACCTTGTTCTCACCTACCATCCCACCAGCATCCACATCCAGAGGACCATTAGTCACCATCTCCACCACCTCCAGTGAAATGCCACTACCAGACACATAGAGTCATACAGCACAGGAACAGACCCTTCGGTCCAACCAGTCCACGCTGAACCTAATCCTGATCTAAACTAGTCCCACCTGCCTACTCCTGGCTCATATTCCTCCAAGCTTTTCCTATTCATGTATCCATCAAAATGTCTTCTAAACATTGTAATTGTACTCGCATCCACCACTTCCTCAGGAAGTTCATTTCACACATGAACCATATTCCCTTCCCCTCCCTTGTCAGCATTCCACAGGGATTGTTCCCTCCTGGACACCCTGGTCCACTCTTCCTTCACTCGCAATACTACCACCACCACCCCCAAGAATTTAACAGCACCTTCTGCTGTAACTGCAGAAAGTGTGTCATCTATCTATTTACTTCCTCCCTCCTCAGTCTCCAAGGGACTATATCTACCTTCCAGATGAAGCAACACTTTACCTGTACTCCACACAATCTAGTCTACTGCATTCACTGCTCATATTGTGGTCTCCTCTACACTGGGGAAACAAAATGTAGACTGGGTGACAGCTTTGCAGAATACTTGCATGTTGCCTGTAAAAAAGACCCTGAGCTTCCAGTTGCCTGCAACTTCAACACACCACCCTGTTTCCTGACCAGCATCTATGGCTAAGTCTTGGTTCAGTACTCTAACAAAGCTCAGAGCAAGCTGAAAGAACAACCCCTTATTTTCCGCTTGGGAACCTTGCAGCCCTCTGGACTCAATGTCGAGTTCAATAACGTTATGACTTGAGCTCCACAATGTCCCAGCCCCCTACCCTACACCAGGTCTTGTTATCACATAGTCTGCTATTACACACAACCCACTGTTAGCCACTAACAGTCTCCATTAACAGCTATTCACCCTCCTAGCCAGATCATTATTCACCCCTTTATCTGTCCAACTATTCTCTCTCTTTGGGTTCTATCCCCACTTATTGATTACTCCTTTCTCCCTTCCCCCACCCTATCTTCTGCTGAAACATTGACATTTTCATACCTCCATCAGTTCTGAGAAAGGGTCACTGGGCCCGAAATGTTAACTCTGATTTCTCTCCACAGATGCTGCCAGACCTGCTGAGCTCTTCCAACAATTTCTACTTTGTTTCTGTTGACAGCATTCCCAGTTCTTTTGGTTTTTCCTTCCATTTGCGTTGGGCTTCACTGGAACACTGTTGCTGGCCAAGAGAAGAAATGTAAACCAAAGGCCAAGGTGATGAACTAAAGGCCAGAAATGTAAACCAAAGGCCAAGCAACTGACGGAAATACAGGGGTCATGCCTGCAGATTGAGTGAAGGTGTTCTACAAAGCCGTCATCCAGATTTTATCTCATGTTCTCATTATGGAGGAGTCTGCAGTGTGAGCAGTGAATACATTGGTCTATATTGAAAGCAATACATGTAAATTGGTCTTACAGAACAGAGGGTTGACCTCGACTGGGTGTTGCAGATTGACACATTCCAAGGTCCATGACTACGTGCTGAGGGATGCACTAAAGCTTGGGGCAACTGCCACGAAGGCACAGCGGGGAGAGACCACTGTCTGAGGTCTTCCTGCTGAGGTTAAAAGTGGGTCCATTCAGTTATTGGAGCCTCCTGGTGCCTTAAATGCATGTAAATACAGCCTGGATCAAGTAAGAGATACTTTGGTTTGTTTGGATAGAGGCAATCTCTAATGTTTCTGTCCTTGATATGCCACTGTACAGAACTGAACTATGTTTGTGACTATAAAAATATATATATTTTTATAAATAAAGTATATTTTGAAATTAAAAAAACCTGGAAGGAGCTTGGAGCCTTGGTGAATAAATAAGGAAGAAAGAGGTTAAAGGGCAGGTGTTATGTCTCCTGTGTGCATGAGGAGGGGTCGAAAAAGGGGGAGTGTAGCAGTGACTGAACTCTGAACTAGGATGTTGTGAAGGACATGGTCTCTCAGAATACTGACAGGGAAGGGTAGGATGTGTTTGATGGTGTGTCCTGTTGAATGTGGCAACAATGATGGAGGACAATTTTTGTAATACACAGATTGGTGGAATACAAAGTGAGGAATAAGGAGAATTCTACTGCAGAGGGAAGAGAAGGAATGAGTGTGGAGGTCAGGGAAATGGGATGGCACAAAGAAAGGCTCTGTGGACAGGGGGAATCCTTGTTTGAAGAAAAGGAAGATGTTAAAGGCATTATCATCAGAACAAATGCAATTGAAAATGGGGAACCGGAAGGACAGAATGGAGTTCCTGTTGGGGACAAATGCAAGGAGTAGATTTGGGAATCAGTGGGTTTATAATAAATATCAGAGAAAGCCAATCCCCATAAATGGTGACATAGAAGTTGAGGAAAAGAGGGAAGTGTTAGAGTTGGACCATGTGAATGAAAGGCTAAAATCGGAAACAAAGCTGATGGATGTTTTTGTCTGAAGGTGCGAGCAGGAAGAGGCACCGATGCAGTTATCAATGAACCAGAAAAAGAGTTGGTAGCGAGGGAGGGCCTGAGTGGGACTGGAACAAGAACATTCATCTCCTTTTGAAGTCAGTGAGCCCAAGGATTAGATTTTCAATTTAATGACTAAGTGTAAAATTGGTGTAGTGGTTCACAACCACCTCTTAGAAAGTGCATAATTGTAATTTTTATTGATTTCAGAGATTTTCCACTTGCTATACTTTTTGATCATTATTTTAATGGAGGGAAAATAGTGAGTCATACATGCCAGCTGCGGTTCAGTGGGTAGCACTCTCAACTCTGAGTCAGAAAACTGGAGATTACAATCCCACTACACAGACTTGAATACACAATTTAGAAGGAGTGTTGCACTGTTGGAGATACGATCTTTCAGATAAGAACTAATGCCATTTGCTGTCTTTTGGGTGAATGATCAGAGGTGCTGTGTAACCTTAGTTCAGAGAAGCAGGACAGTTCTCTGCCTATTGTAGATTATTGCTATCTTTCAACTGACATCACTAGGAATGAGTATGTAGTCATTTATTGCATGTTTGCTTGTGGGATTTTACTGTGCACAAATAGTCCACTGCATTTTCTACATTAAAACCGCAATTGCACATCAAGAACAAACAGTTCATTGTCTAAAAGTGTTTAGGTTGTTCTGAGGTCGTGAAAAGTGCAAAAGAAACTAAAATTGTTCATCTGTCAAATGTTAGAAGCTGAGTGTTAGAACATAGAACATAGAACAGTACAGCACAGAACAGGGTTGAAACTTTATTGCTGGAACAGCACAGCAGGTCAGGCAGCATCTAGGGAACAGGAGACTCGACGTTTCGGGCACAGGCCCTTCTCCTGAAGAAGGGCCTGTGCCCGAAACGTCGAGTCTCCTGTTCCCTAGATGCTGCCTGACCTGCTGTGCTGTTCCAGCAATAAAGTTTCAACCCTGTTCTGTGCTGTACTGTTCTATGTTCTATGTTCTAACACTCAGCTTCTAACATTTGACAGATGAACAATTTTAGTTTCTTTTGCACTTTTCACGACCTCAGAACAACCTAAACACTTTTAGACAATGAACTGTTTGTTCTTGATGTGCAATTGCGGTTTTAATGTAGAAAATGCAGTGGACTATTTGTGCACAGTAAAATCCCACAAGCAAACATGCAATAAATGACTACATACTCATTCCTAGTGATGTCAGTTGAAAGATAGCAATAATCTACAATAGGCAGAGAACTGTCCTGCTTCTCTGAACTAAGGTTACACAGCACCTCTGATCATTCACCCAAAAGACAGCAAATGGCATTAGTTCTTATCTGAAAGATCGTATCTCCAACAGTGCAACACTCCTTCTAAATTGTGTATTCAAGTCTGTGTAGTGGGATTGTAATCTCCAGTTTTCTGACTCAGAGTTGAGAGTGCTACCCACTGAACCGCAGCTGGCATGTATGACTCACTATTTTCCCTCCATTAAAATAATGATCAAAAAGTATAGCAAGTGGAAAATCTCTGAAATCAATAAAAATTACAATTATGCACTTTCTAAGAGGTGGTTGTGAACCACTACACCAATTTTACACTTAGTCATTAAATTGAAAATCTAATCCTTGGGCTCACTGACTTCAAAAGGAGATGAATGTTCTTGTTCCAGTCCCACTCAGGCCCTCCCTCGCTACCAACTCTTTTTCTGGTTCATTGATAACTGCATCGGTGCCTCTTCCTGCTCGCACCTTCAGACAAAAACATCCATCAGCTTTGTTTCCGATTTTAGCCTTTCATTCACATGGTCCAACTCTAACACTTCCCTCTTTTCCTCAACTTCTATGTCACCATTTATGGGGATTGGCTTTCTCTGATATTTATTATAAACCCACTGATTCCCAAATCTACTCCTTGCATTTGTCCCCAACAGGAACTCCATTCTGTCCTTCCGGTTCCCCATTTTCAATTGCATTTGTTCTGATGATAATGCCTTTAACATCTTCCTTTTCTTCAAACAAGGATTCCCCCTGTCCACAGAGCCTTTCTTTGTGCCATCCCATTTCCCTGACCTCCACACTCATTCCTTCTCTTCCCTCTGCAGTAGAATTCTCCTTATTCCTCACTTTGTATTCCACCAATCTGTGTATTACAAAAATTGTCCTCCATCATTGTTGCCACATTCAACAGGACACACCATCAAACACATCCTACCCTTCCCTGTCAGTATTCTGAGAGACCATGTCCTTCACAACATCCTAGTTCAGAGTTCAGTCACTGCTACACTCCCCCTTTTTCGACCCCTCCTCATGCACACAGGAGACATAACACCTGCCCTTTAACCTCTTTCTTCCTTATTTATTCACCAAGGCTCCAAGCTCCTTCCAGGTTTTTTTAATTTCAAAATATACTTTATTTATAAAAATATATATATTTTTATAGTCACAAACATAGTTCAGTTCTGTACAGTGGCATATCAAGGACAGAAACATTAGAGATTGCCTCTATCCAAACAAACCAAAGTATCTCTTACTTGATCCAGGCTGTATTTACATGCATTTAAGGCACCAGGAGGCTCCAATAACTGAATGGACCCACTTTTAACCTCAGCAGGAAGACCTCAGACAGTGGTCTCTCCCCGCTGTGCCTTCGTGGCAGTTGCCCCAAGCTTTAGTGCATCCCTCAGCACGTAGTCATGGACCTTGGAATGTGTCAATCTGCAACACCCAGTCGAGGTCAACCCTCTGTTCTGTAAGACCAATTTACATGTATTGCTTTCAATATAGACCAATGTATTCACTGCTCACACTGCAGACTCCTCCATAATGAGAACATGAGATAAATCCATGCTTCCTAACTCATGTCTAATCGCATCATAGTTTCCTCTTCCCCAATTAAATATCCTCCCATTTTGCCTAATCCTCTCCTTCTCCATAGATATGCAGAATGTGAGGCAGTTGTGGTCACTATCACCAAAATGCTCTCCCACCACAAGATCTGATACCTGCCCCGGCTCGTTTCCGAGCACCAAGTCCAGAATGGCCTCTCCCCTCATCGGCCTGTCAACGTACTGAGTTGGGAAACCCTTCTGAACACACCTTACAAAAACAGCTCCATTCAAATCTTCTGCTCGAAGGAGGTTCCAATCAAGATTGGGAAAGTTAAAGTCACTCATTACAACAACCCTACTACGTCCACACTTTTCCAAAATCTGCCGACCTATGCTTTCTTCAATCTCTCTGCTGCTATTGGGGGGCCTGTAGTAAACCCCTATCGAGGTGACTGCTCCCTTGCTGTTCCTAATTTCCACCCATACTGACTCGCTAGCAGATCTTCCTCGACAATGGAAGGTTCTGTAGCTGTGATACCCCTCTTGATTAGTAGTGCTACACCCCCTCCTCTTTCCCCCCCCCTCCCTATTCTTTTTAAATGCTCTAAACCCTGGAAATCCAGCAACCATTCCTGCCCCTGAGAAACCCATGTCTGTGTTATGGCCACAACATTCTTCCCAAATTTCTATGCTCTGTGGCTCTGTGTACTGTAAGAATGTAATCTCATCGTGCTGACACTCCTCCAGCCCTACAATTGTGCCTCTAAACTAAAGGATGCATGTTCCTTTCATGTAGGCTTGTACATTCTCTCTCTCTCTCTAATCCAGGGCTGTATTTAAAACATTGCATACATAGTATACTGAGCTTGACTACCAAAGCAACAGTTAAAAGAGAGGGTGTGAAGAGGAACAACCCAGGGATAAACTCTGGGGGCATTCACTGTCTGTATCTTGCAATATCTGTTCATTGGATTATCTGTCCCTTGCATTGCATATATCTTGCACTGTCTATATATTGCACAATATACAGTACAGCACACTAACGGGCTTCACTCAGTGATCTCTGTATGTATCTTGCAGTGTTTGTATGTGACATTATATATCTTGAACTATTTGTATGTTAAACTTTCTGTATCTTGCCGTGTCTGTAACTTGCTCTATTTATATATTGCACTATCCTGCACTCTGTAACCTACACTTTCCGTATCTCACACTCTCTGCACCTTGCACTAACCGTTGTGCAGTAATTGTATCTTGTACTCAGGATCACAATGCGAAGCAGGCAGCTATGTAGATTCTAATTAATTGGAACAAATTGTGTTGAGGAACAGCTAACCAAGGAAGCAGTCAAGGAGTTGCATGATGCAAAAATGGAGTAGAGTGCTGACAGGTGACAGTTCAATAAAATAACTTATTTGAAAGAGAAAGGAACAGCCTTGGTGTCAGACATCATTCCTCCCATACGATTGGGCCACATAAGGCAATGACTCCATTTTATTCTGTCTGGAACGTTTTCCTAATTGTTCATCTTTAAAATTAACATTTAACTAAGGCCCCTTAGGAGGACATGAACGTTCCTTTGAGCACTACTTTCCAGCAAGCAACATGGTAGCTAAAAGAATTTGAAGAGACGAGCAAAGAATTTCTTGTTACAACTGCAAAGAACACAAGTGAGACTGCACCTGAATTTGTATGTAGTTCTGGTCTGCTTGTCTTACTTTCTATAGAGGGAATAGAGAGAATGTTCATCAGACTGATTCCTGATGATGGGACTATCTTATGAGGTTATATATAGAAGACTTGGCCTGGATTCTCTAATGTTTAGAAGTGATGAGAGGTGATTTCATAAAAACACACAAATTTCCTATAGGAATAGATACTGCAAGGATGTTTTCCCTAGTTGGAGGGTCTAGGCCCAGAGGATACAATTTGAAGAATATGAGGTAGGTCATGTGGAACTGAGATGAGGAGGAATCTCTTCATTTAAAGGATAATATTTGGAATATGCTACTTCAGACAGTTGTGGAAGCTCAGTCATTATGTTCCAAACTGATATTAATAAATTTCGAGCTACTAACGACATCAAGGGATAGTTCAGGAAAATGGCATAGAATATACAATAGTATAGCACATTACAGGCCCTTCAGTCCACAATGTTGTGCCAAGCACATCTTAATCTAAGATCAACCTAACCTACACACTCCTCAGTTTACTGCCGTCCATGTGCTTGCCCAGCAGTTGCATAAATGTCCCTAATGTCTCTGACTCTACTACCACTGCTGGCAGTGCATTCCACGCACCCACCACTCTCTGTGTAAGGGACCTACCTATGACATCTCCCCTATACCTTCCTCCAATCACTGTGAAATTATGACCCCTTGTGACAACAATTTCAGCCCTGGGGAAAAGTCTCTGGCTATCTCCTCTATCTTTGCCTCTCATTCTTCTATCAAGTCGACACCTCTATCAAGTCACCTTTTTGCCTTCTTCTCTCCAGTGTGAAAAGCCCTCGCTCACTCAACCTTTCTTCATAAGACATGCCCTCCAAACCAGGCAGCATCCTGGTAAATCTCCTCTGCACTCTCTAAAGTATCGGCATCCTTCCTATAATGAGGTGATCAGAACAGGACACAATATTCCAAGTGTGGTCTAACCAGGGGTCTATAGAGCTGCAGCAAAACCTTGTGCTTCTTAAACTCAATCCCCCTTGTTAATGAAAACACCTTCTTAACAATCCTATCAGCTTGGGTGGCAACTTTGAGGGATCTATGTACATGGACCCCAAGATCCCACTGTTTCTCCACACTGCCAAGAATCCTGTCTTTAACCCTGTATTCAGCATTCAAATTTGACCTTGCAAAATGAATTACTTCACATTTATCCAGGTTGAACTCCATCTGTCACTTCTCAGCCCAGCTCTGCATCCTGTCAATGTCTTGTTGTAGCCTGCAACAGCCTCGACACTATCTACAACACCATCAACATTTGTGTCAACAGCAAACTTACTAACCCACCCTTCTACTTCTTCATCCAAGTCATTTATAAAAACTACAAAAAGCAGAGGCCCAAGAACAGATTGCTGCAGGACACAACTGGTCACCAACCTCCATAGAGTCATAGAGTCATAGAGATGTACAGCATGGAAACAGACCCTTCGGTCCAACCCGTCCATGCCGACCAGATATCCCATCCCAATCTAGTCCCACCTGCCAACACCCGGCCCATATCCCTCCAAACCCTTCCTATTCATATACCCATCCAAATGCCTCTTAAATGTTGCAATTGTACCAGCCTCCACCACATCCTCTGGCAGCTCATTCCATACACGTACCACCCTCTGTGTGAAAATGTTGCCCCATAGGGTACACCCAATCAGGTACTAGGGATTTATCCACTTTTACACGTTTCAAGACATCCAGCACTTCCTCCTCTAAAACATGGACATTTTGCAAGATGTCACCATCTATTTCCCTACAGTCTATATCTTCCATATCCTTTTCCATAGTAAATACTGATGCAAAGTATTCATTTAGTATCTCCTCCATTTTTTGCGGCTCCACTCAAAGGCCACCTTGCTGATCTTTGAGGGGCCCTATTCTCTCCCTAGCTACCCTTTTGTCCTTAATGTATTTGTAAAAACTCTTTGGATTCTCCTTAATTCTATTTGCCAAAGCTTTCTCATATCCCCTTTTTGCCCTCCTGATTTCCCTCTTAAGTATACTCCTACTGCCTTTATACTCTTTTAAGGATTCACTTGATCTATCCTGTCTATACCTTACATATGCTTCCTTCTTTTTCTTAACCAAACTCTCAATTTCTTTCATCATCCAGCATTCCCTATACCTACCAGCCTTTCCTTTCACCCTAACAGGAATATACTTTCTCTGGATTCTCGTTACCTCATTTCTGAAGGCTTCCCATTTTCCAGCCGTCCCTTTACCTGCGAACATCTGCCTCCAATCAGCTTTCAAAAGTTCTTGCCTAATACTGTTAAAATTGGCTTTTCTCCAATTTAGAACTTCAGCTTTTAGATCTGGTCTAACCTTTTCCATCACTATTTTAAATCTAATAGAATTATGGTTGCTGGCCCCAAAGTGCTCTCCCACTGACACCTCAGTGTCCTGCCCTGCCTTATTTCCCAAGAGTAGGTCAAGTTTTGCACCTTCTCTACTAGGTGCACCCAAATACTGAATCAGAAAATTGTCTTGTACACACTTAATAAATTCCTCTCCATCTAAACCCTTAACACTATGGCAGTCTCAGTCTATGTTTGGAAAGTTAAAATCCCCTACCATAACCACCCCATTTTTCTTACAGGTAGCTGAGATCTCCCTACAAGTTTGCTTCTCATTTCCCTCTGACTATTAGGGGGTCTATAATACAATCCCAATTGCGTGATCATCCCTTTCTTATTTCTCAGTTCCATCCAAATAACTTCCCTGGATGTATTTCCGGGAATATCCTCCCTCAGCACAGCTATAATGCTATCTCTTATCAAAAACTCCACTCCCCCTCCTCTCTTTCCTTCCTTTCTATCCTTCCTGTAGCATTTGTATCCTGGAACATTAAGCTGCCAGTCCTGCCCATCCCTGAACCATGTTTCTGTAATTGCTATGATATCCCAGTCCCATGTTCCTAATCATGCCCTGAGTTCATCTGCCTTCCCTGTTAGGCCCCTTGCTTTTGTTTTGCAGCAGAGAATGGCGGGAGCTGGGCGGAAGTGAAGTCAGAGCACAAAACCGGTCGTGAAGGTAAGTAATTGTTATTTGAGTGGATAAGGAACCCGAGACACTACACGTGTAGTGTCTCCCACCCTCACTTCTCCTCTAACCTAAAAAAAAGGTAAGCTACTTAGTGTTCTTGTTTTGGAGACTAAGTGTGGAGTTATGGCAGCGCAGGCAGTGGAATGTTCCTCCTGCAGGATGTTTGAGATAGGGGTGACCACCGATGCTCCTGCTGACTTCATCTGCAGGAAGTGCAGCCAGCTCCAGCTCCTCACAGACTGCGAAAGGGAGCTGGAGTTGGATGAACTAAGAATTATTTGAGAGGCTGAGAGGGTAATAGATGGAAGCTACAGGGACATAGTTACGCCAGAGAACAGAGTAGCTGGGTAAAAGTTAGAGGTGGGAAGGGGAGGAAGCAGGCAGTGCAGGGATCCTCTGTGGTTGTTCCCCTCAACAATAAGTATACCGCTTTGGATACTGTTGGGAGGGACGGCCTAATAGGGGTAAGCTGCAGTGACTGGGTCTCTGGCACGAGGTCCAGCTCTGAGGCTCAGAAGGGAAAGGGGGAGAGGAGGAGAGTGCTAGTTATAGGAGACTCTATAGTTAGAGGGACAGACAGGCGGTTCTGTGCACATAGGAGAGACTCTCAGTTGGTTTGTTGCCTCCCAGGTGCCAGGGTCCGAGACGTCTCGGACCGTGCCTTCAGAATCCTTAAGAGGGAGGGTGTGCAGCCAGAAGTCGTGGTGCACATTGGAACCAACGACATAGGTAGGAAGAGGGGTGGGGAGGTCATTTAGGAGCTCAGGGAGTTAGGCTAGAAGCTAAAAGCTAGGACGGACAGAGTCGTCATCTCTGGGTTGTTACCGGTGCCACGTGACAGTGAGGCAAGGAATAGGGAGAGAGTGCAGTTGAACACGTGGCTGCAAGGATGGTGTAGGAGGGCGGGCTTCAGATATTTGGACAATTGGACTGCATTCTGGGGAAGTTGGGACCTGTACAAGCAGGACAGTTTGCACCTGAACCAGAAGGGCACCAATATCCTGGGGGGTAGGTTTGCTCGCACTCTTCGGGGGGGTTCAATCTAATTTGGCAGGGCGATGGGATCCGGACTTGTAGTCCAGCAAGTAGGCTAGCTGTTTGTCAGGATGTCCAAGAATGTAGGGAGGCTGTGAAGAAGGTAGCACAGACAGGGAATACTTGCGGACACAGAGATGGGTTCAAGTGCGTATACTTCAACGCAAGGAGTATCAGAAATAAGGTGGGTGAACTTAAGGCGTGGATCGGTACCTGGGACTACGATGTTGTGGCCATCACGGAAACGTGGATAGAAGAGGAACAGGAATGGTTGTTGGAGGTTCCTGGTTACAGGTGTTTCAGTAAAATTAGGGAGCGTGGTAAAAAAGGAGGGGGTGTGGCGTTGCTAATTAGAAATGGTATAATAGCTGCAGAAAGGCAGTTCGAGGGGGATCTGCCTTTAGAGGTAGTATGGGCTGAAGTCAGAAATAGGAAAGGAGCAGTCACCTTGTTGGGTGTTTACTATAGGCACCCCAATAGCAGCAGAGATGTGGAGAAACAGTTTGGGAAACAGATTTGGAAAGGTGCAGAAGCCACAGGGTAGTAGTCATGGGTGATTTCAACTTCCCAAATATTGATTGGAAGCTCTTTAGATCAAGTAGATTGGACGGGGTGGTATTTGTGCAGTGTGTCCAGGAAGCTTTTCTAACTCAGTATGTAGATTGTCCGACCAGAGGGGAGGCCATATTGGATTTGGTACTCGGTAACGAACCAGGGCAAGTGATGGACTTGTTAGTGGGTGAGCATTTTGGTGATGGTGACCACAATTCTGTGACTTTCACCTTGGTTATGGAGAGAGATAGGTGCGTGCAACAGGGTAGGTTTTACAATTGGGGAAGGGTAAATACAATGCTGCAAGACAGGATCTGAGGAGCATAAGTTGGGAGCATAGGCTGTCAGGGAAGGATGTCGTGGAAATGTGGAACTTTTTCAAGGAACAGATACGACGTGACCTTGATATGTATGTACCTGTCAGGCAGGATAGAGATGGTCGTGTGAGGGAACCTTGGTTAACGAGGGAGGTTGAATGTCCAGTAAAGAGGAAGAAGGAGGCTTGCATAAGGTTGAGGAAACAAGGTTCATACAGAGCATTGGAGGGATACAGGATAGCCAGGAGGGAGCTGAAGAAAGAGATAGGAGAGCTAAGAGAGGGCATGAAAAATCTTTGGCGGGTAGGATCAAGGATAACCCCAAGGCCTTTTATGCATATGTGAGAAACATGAGAATGACGAGAACGAGGGTAGATCAAGGACAGTAGTGGGAGATTGTGTATTGAGTTGGAAGAGATAGGAGAGGTCTTGAATGAGTACTTTTTTTCAGTATTTACAAATGAGAGGGACCGTATTATTGAAGAGGAGAGTATGAAACGGACTGGTAAGCTAGAGGAGATACTTTTAGGAAGGAAAATGTGTTGGGCATTTTGAAAAACTTGAGGATAGAGAAGTCCCCCGGGCCTGACAGGATATATCCTAGGATTATGTGGGAAGCAAGAGAGGAAAT
>NC_057722.1:61203492-61249441 GCF_004010195.1 Chiloscyllium plagiosum
CCCAGAGAGTGGTGTGGGCATGGAATGCGCTGCCTGTGGGAGTGGTAGAGTCAGAATCATTGGTGACCTTTAAGCGGCAATTGGATAGGTACATGGATAGGTGCTTAAGCTAGGACAAATGTTCGGCACAACATCGTGGGCTGAAGGGCCTGTTCTATGTTCTATGTTCTACATGCAGTTTAATTTATTAGTCCCTGCCCGCCCTGACTGTTTGACTCGCTTCTGTTCTCAACTGTACCAGTGTCAGATTGATCTTTTTCCTCACTATCTCCCTGGGTCCCACCTCCTTCCCCCCACCCTACTAGTTTAAATCCTGCCAAGCAGCTCTAGCAAATTTCCCTCCAGGCGGAATACTTACCATCCACTACCACTCGCTGTCTTCTTTCAGCCAGCCAATTCTGTATCCAGACAGCCAAATTTCCCTGAATTCCATGCCTCCTAACTTTCTGAATGAAGCTACCGTAGGAACCTTATGAAATGCCTTACTGAAATCCATATAGACCACACTCACTGCTCCACCTTCATCAACTTGTCTCGTCACATGCTCAAAGAATTCAAGAAGGCTTGTGAGGCATGATCTGCCTGTCACAAAGCCACGCTGATTATCTTTAATCAAACTATGTTTTTTCAAAATAGTCATAAATCATATCTCTCAGAATTCTTTTCAGTACCTTGCTTACCACTGACGTAAGACTGACTGGTGTGTATTGCGGTAGATCTTTGCATGTGATCAAGAAGGTAGAATGAATGTTAAATCAAACTGTCAAATCCCAAACGAAAGTGACTATATATTGATGTATACTGTGTTCTGAGCAATGTTCAATAATACAACAACAACAACTTTAATTTAGGTAGCTTCCAAGACATTGCACACAACTTATGTCAAATAAAACCTGACATCATGCCATAAAGAAAGATATTGGTACAAAAGTCAGAAGCTTAACAAACAGCTACATTATAAGGAGCATCTTAAAGGATGAGAGAGGGGTAGAGAAGCAGAGAGACCTGGGGAGGGTATTCCAGCTTTTAGGACCCAGACAACTGAAACACGTAGCTGCAAGTGATGAAGTATGGAAATTAGTGATGCTAGGAGGTCCCTGTTAGAAGACTGCCAAGGAAAAGGAAAAAAAAGAGCTCAACCATAGGACCACCTTGGAGAGAGCTTAATCCTTGATGAATACAAAAAAGAGTTTTGATGGTTATCATTCAGTTTTGGCTCTGTGATTAAGAGACAATAAAAGCAGGAGAGGGCGTGGACACTGTTAATGATGGCACCATCTCTCTGCAAAGAATGGAGGGATGAGGACCAAAGGCAGGCAGAAGGGATTAGTTTAATTTGGATTCATGTCCAACACACCATTGTGGGTAGAAGGGCCTGTTCCTATGCTGTACAGTTCTATGTTGTCCCTCATTCCCAGCTATCATGAGATATCTTGATTCGACTGAGTTGTCAGCTTTAAAGCCAAACATGTCGGGTGTTGGTCTCGAGTCATCCACAGGTCTAGGTGAGGTCATGAGTAAAACAGCTGGGTTTTTATGAGAATTTGACAGTTTCGTCATCACTTTTACTGAGACTGGACAGTTTTATTTCAATTCCCCAAGTTTACTAAAATTTGTGAGCAGCTGTGCTGAGATTTGAACCCACTGCGGACGAGTCCAGAGTTTGATCACACATCAGAGGGACGGTCAGTGCAGCTTTGCTTTAATGCACCAGGTTATTTTTTTTTCAGCAGCACGTGCTACTAATGGAATAAACGAGAGGGACAGACAGTGGACAACTGGATCGCACCTGCCTGAAACTGAATCAGTGTTGCATGTTGCAAGCGAAGGCTAATTACACAGGGAGGGATAGGAATTTGCCAGCAGCTTGTGAAAGTGCCAACTATCACATTCCTGCAGCCAGCGTCCACAGTGAGATTGATTACCAGCTCCCAGACAAATAACAACCAGCGAAAATAAATAAAGTCTTAGCTCTGTGTTGCATTAGGTATCGTCTTCTGTTCAAGGATCCCATGACATTTTTAAAATGTATTCATGGAATGTGGGCATTGCACGTCCATCCTTTCAGAAAGTGTTGTGGAGGCATCTTCTTGAACCACTTCAGTCAATCTGATGAAGGTACACCATAATACTGCTATGTCAGGAGCAGAGCCAGCCTTAAGAAAGCCTGGGAAAATTTGCATGCTGCCTAAACTTTTGATACTTTTAATACAAAGAAACCCCACTTACAAGTGTCTAATCCCTCTTGTAAATCAGTCATCTATCACTGGCTTTGTATTTGGCAGGCAAATCTCACCTACAATGAACAGTAATCAGAATGACTCATTTGCAATTTTTACATATTTAAATATTTTAGAAAACCCTTCATCTTGAGCAAAGCTGTCAGCATTGACCACAGTAGTCATGATTTGGAGATGTCGGTGTTGGACTAGGGTGTACAAAGTTAAAAATCACACAACACCAGGTTATAGTCCAACAGGTTTAATTAGAAGCACGAGTTTTTAGAGCGCCCGCTCCTTCATCAGGGGTGTTCCACTGCACCCGATGTGACCTCTATATTGGGGAGACAGGCCGCCTACTTGCGGAACGTTTCAGAGAACGCCTCTGGGACACCCGGACCAACCAACCCAACCACTCCGTGGCTCAACACTTCAACTCCCCCTCCCACTCCACCAAGGACATGCACGTCCTTGGACTCCTCTGTCATCAGACCATAGCAACACGACAGCTGGAGGAAGAGCGCCTTATCTTCCGCCTAGGAACCCTCCAACCACAAGGGATGAACTCAGATTTCTCCAGTTTCCTCATTTACTCTCCCCCCACCTTGTCTCAGTCCCAACCCTTGAACTCAGCACCACCTTCCTAACCTGCAATCTTCTTCCTGACCTCTCCGCCCCCACCCCCACTCCGGCCTATCACCCTCACCTTATCACCCTCACCTTAACCTCCTTCCACCTATCACATTTCCAACTCCCCTCCCCCAAGTCCCTCCTCCCTACCTTTTATCTTAGCCTGCTTGGCACACTTTCCTCATTCCTGAATAAGAGCTCATGCCCGAAACGTCGATTCTCCTGCTCCTTGGATGCTGCCTGACCTGCTGCGCTTTTCCAGCAACACATTTTCAGCTCTGATCTCCAGCATCTGCAGTCCTCACTTTTTCCTGGTGGGATATTGACCCAATGATACTGAAGGAAGAGTGATATATTTCCAAATCAGGAGTGTCTTGGAGGAGAACTTGTAGATGATGATCTGCTACCTTTGTCCTTCCAGGTGGGAACAGTAATTGGTTTAGAAGGTGCTGTCAATGGAACCTTGTTGAATGTTTGCAGTGCATTTTGTTAGTGGTACTTGCTGTATGCTAGTTGTGGTGGACATGAGTGTTAAGGAGGTGAGTGGGGTGCCGATCAAGTAGAGTGCTTACATCTCAATGGTGTCAAGCTTTTTGGGTGTTGTTGGAGCAGAAATTAATGCAGGCAAATCAGGAGTATTCTCTCTCCACTTCTGACTTGTGCCTTGTTAATGATAGATAGGCTTTGGGATTGAGGAGGTGGGTTAATTGTTGCAGGATTCCCACCGTCTTACCTAAGACCATAAGTCCATAAGATATAGGAGCAAAAATTAGGCCATTCAACCCATCAAGTCTGTTCGACCATTCAATCATGGCTGATATGTTCCTCAACTCCATTCCCCCACTTTCTCCCCGTAACCCTTGATCCCCTTGACAATCAAGAACCTATCTACTTCAGTCTTAAATATACTTAATGACCTGGCCTCCACAGCTTTCTGTGGCAGTGAATTCCATAGATTCAAGACTCTTTGGCGGAAGAAGTTACCTGTTCGTTCGCCATACTTATATGGCTCATACAGCTCAGTTTCTGGGCAATGGTAACTGCCATAATGGTGTTGACGGTGGGAAATTCAACAATGTTAATGTTATTGAATGTCAACGGGTGAAGGTTAGATTCTCTCTTTTTGAATATGATCATTACTTAATATTTTGTGGTGCAAGTGTTAACTCAAATGAAATGTTGACCAGGTCTTACCACACATGGAAAAGGATTACTTTAGCATCTGAGATGTTGCGAATGAAGCTGAACATGAACTGAACTGATGAATTAGAAAGCGCGTAGTGATTGGCATCAAGAGAGGTGGATTCTCAGCTCCTTAATCTCTCTCTGATAATGCTGGCTGCAATTGAGGTCAGGATTAGATTCGATGGTGATGTTATAGAATAACCTGCTCACATTCCAGGCAGGAGTCATGGCTAGCTGAAGGTCACAGTGGCATAATTGCTGGTGTTACTGCATTTCAATTCAAGGGGACTGGATTAAAATTCAGGAGTACAAATCCCGCCATTGCCCAAGGGGAGTTAAACTTCAAATCAATAAATACATCCGAGAATTGCGATTAAAAACCCACTTGGTTCGCTGATGTCCTTTCGGGAAAGAAATCCGCGGTCCTTACCCAGTCTGAGTTTCCACGTGACTCCAGATCTTCAACAGTAAGGTTGACACTGAACAACTCTCTGACCGTAACTCATCACCACCTTCTCAAGGGCAAGTAGAGATGGGTAATAAATGCCAGAGGTTTACAGTCAAACTTAGGTGTGAATAAAATTTCAACTCACCCAAAATCAGTCATGTCAATGCAAAAGATCGAGGCATTTTAAGGGCAGAGCACATCCAGTGCACATCAAATGTGCAGAATTGTTTGCATTTTAAAATATATCGGACCAGACGCCAGTCCTGGACCTACCCTCCTGGACATACAAATTAATCACCATGGCATCAAAGACACTCTTTAAATTTTTACGCTCAGGAACACTAATTTGCCTTTTTCTAAAACTAGATTACCAACAAATATGGTTCTGCCTGGTGTTGAAACAGCATTTTCAGTGATTTAAATTGATTACTTACAGACTATGGATGAAATGCCCTGATTGCAAATGCTGTTTTTTTTCATGATGGTCCCATTTTCTGATTTGTTAATACAATTTCACCAGATTACCAATCAAAATATGTCAAGGAATGTTTTTAAGTGTAATTGATTTTAAAATTGATGATGTTCTAAAATGCTGCCCTTTTGCTTGGCTTTATGATGGATGTTATGTTTGGTGACTCATAAAGGGGTTTGAACAATACTTGAGTAAATAAAATATTCTGAAAACCAGTGCAGTAATGGAAGCAATTTTGACTGATACATCCCAAGCAGGAATAGACCTTTCTGTTTCAACTGTGCTTCATTATCATGGAAGTCTAATCCACTGAGGAGACGTTACAGAGTTGTAAAGTGTGAATATTGCTGAAAAAGACACATTCTGTCAAAGTTAAAAATTGCACAACACCAGGTTATAGTCCAACAGGTTTAATTGGAAGCACACTAGCTTTCGGAGCGCTGCTCCTTCATCAGGTGGTTGTCCGAAAGCTAGTGTGCTTCCAATTAAACCTGTTGGACTATGATCTGGTGTACTGTGATTTTTAACTTTGTACACCCCAGTCCAACACCAGCATCTCCAAATCATGACATTCTGTCAATGCACTCATCAGGGCAATTCACAAGAAATGCCAACACAAACAGAGACAACATTTATGCTGTACGAGAGGAGAGTGCTGATTGGTTGGCAAGTGGATTGGTGGAAAACTAAAAAAAGAAAGAACTGTGGATGCCGGAAATCTGAAACAAAAACAGAAATTGCTAGAGAAACTCAGCAGGTCTGTGAAGAGAGAAACAGAGTTAATATTTTGGAGAAGGGGAAGGGTCATAGGGTTGAAAATGGTAACTCTGTTTCTTTCTCCATAGATTATGCTAGACCTACTAGGTTTCTTCAGCAATTTCAGGTTTAGTTTGATTGACACATTGTCATGGAGATTGTACCAGTTAATGATGGCTGACAGTTAACTGCCAAGTTTGATTAGATTTTAAGCCAAGCTGGCAATGCCATGGGAAATGAACCAGAGCATGACTGTCACCTATTTTCTTAACTTGAGATAAGTACAGTGCCTGTATATGTACCTTTCTGTCTGTAAAGAATAGGGTCCTGTGTATTAATATATGGAGCTTCAGTACATACAGGCACACCACAAGCATAATTCTCTGTCCAATCATAGATTCACATATAACGTTGGGCACTGAGGTGGGCCCTTTGCAAGTGTAGATATGTTCCATTAGTCAAAGCACATAACTCTGTTTTTTTTCTCCTTACATTATGCTGATAAGTGCAAGTGAATTGTCCTGATAAGTGCAAGTTGAAACGTTTTGACAAAATTTGCATTTTCTCAGCAATACTCAAGTTCTGTAATAGCCAATGTCTAGTTATACAGTTCTTTGATTTTGATGTCAATTCACTTTGCAAGATAGTCTGCGCCATTAAATGCCAATATGATAATTTGACAAAAAAAAACTCTCTTATCAGTTTTTGTATTGTTGTACCTGTTCTGAACACAATTATTCATGCCAGGCTACATTTCCACAGTCCAGGCAATGTTAACCCTTTCAAGTTGACTACAGAAATTAAGCTTTATCAGTTCACCTGATACTTCACTTTGAGGAGGGAGCAAGAACAGGAAGCCTGATTATCTTAATCAGACCAATTGTAGGACTAGTGTTGTTGTCTCTCTTGTCATTTATTTCTATTGGGCCCTTACATATCTCTAGGTAAAAGCAAAGTTCATTAAAAAAAAAGCAAAATGCATTAAGACGGGGGGCTGCCTGTTTTGACAATCACCTGGTGATTGACTATGTGACGATGATGTGGCTTTAAGAGGTGTGGTTTGTCCAGATTTTCCTTTAAATAGAGATTGGGGGACAGGTGTCAGGCAATATATGAGAAGGTAAACAACTTATGAGACCTTGAGTTTTTTTTTAAGTTGGAACAATAGAAGCAGCCTGAGTAGGCATGGCTAAGCTCCCACAGCTCCAGGATTTTAGTTCGTTTTCAGCAGTTGTTGCTGGGGTCTCAGCAGGGTTGGAGGGCAGTGAATCTCTCCCAGCAGCTACACACTCTCTGTCCAAATTGTCTTTTGATGTTCTTTCAACTTGGATTAGAGAACCACATGTGAGGCTGTTTTCCTAAATTTGCCTTTTTGCCAAGGGTGTGTTTATGGAATGTTATTATATTGGAACAGATAATCAATAATAGTTACTGTATCTATTATTCTGTTAAGTTTTCCAATAGAGTTAAGTTATACCAAGTTCATCTTTCTTTTATTGTATTTTACTTATAGTGTTTGAACAAATTATGTTTTGCTTAACATTGGGTAGTTTGATCAATCAAATTGCATCTGGAACACAGCACCTGACATTTACCTTTAAAATAAGAAAAGGTTAGGGTAGAGCTGACCTTCTGAACATATATTAAGGGAACTGGTCTAGTGTATAACAAATTCTTCATGGACAATAAATACTTTCCTTCCTCAAATCAGGCAATGCGGATAATGTAGTGTGATTTTCTGTGATGTTTCTATAGACATATGTCCTGATTGAGGATTGAACTATAGAGGTTCAATACCCATCTGATCTGAATCAGACTTGAGAGAAGGATGAAGTAATTGGTCTCAATGCCTGAAGCAAGTCTGAATGGATAATGGCTCTCAAAACAGACTGCTTAGGTAGATATAAAAACAGAGAAGCAAAACAAATGGAAAAAAAACTGAGTGGATTGGATGAACTTGATGAAAGTTTGTTGACCTGATAAGTTAACTCTGTTTGCCTGTCTACAGGCACTGCCTCACCTGCTGAGGATATCCAGAATTTTCCCTCTTTATTGTTGTTATAGATAGCAAGTTATGGATCAATTATAATTGTGCATTATGGATCGAGAAGGCCACATGGATTGCGGGAAATGTGGATCAATAGATTGGCGAACAGATGGATAAAGAGCATCGTATGAATTAATGAGTGGTCCATCAGAGCTAACAACAGAGATAAATAGGTAGAGAGAAACAGATCTGGACTAAAGCCGAATTATATTAAAGGAAAAGCAGGAAAACAGGTAGCTTTTTATCACATAATGGCATTCATGTGTATTTATAAATTATGGTTAGTGTTGTCAGGGTTACAGGCAGCACAATCTGCAGTCCGCCTCACAAATGCAAAACTGGCTGGTGAAACACACTCGAGAAACTCAGAGGCAAGGCTGCCGAGGAGTGACACATTGAACCTTTCACCAGCTGCTACAGACTTGGACAATCACCAACAATTCAATCCTTCAGCAGCTTTGTGTGACTGCCTGCCAGCAGCAAATGGACTTTGGAAAATAAATAAAGCTCTGGCTGCATGGTCACACCTGCTAGGATGAGAACGGACTGTGGGAATGATGGAAACACAGACACCATCTGCAGAAATGTTGCCTACTTGAGGCCGAATGGAAGTTCCCAAATGGTTAGCTTGGGCACTCCACCAAGAGTAGCAATCAGAATGATCCCAAATTCAATTTGAGAACACAAAGATAATATCTGTGATTGAATGTGCACGGGTTGTGATTTGATGAGGCACCATCATAATATAGTCATCAAGAATTGTCGTAACCCAGAAATTGGTAACCCTTGTTCCCACAGGGAGTGGTTGAAGTAAGTGGTACAGGTTCATTTAAGGGGAGGCGAGACAAGTGCATAAGGGAAGGTGAGAGGAGAAAGACCTAAAGGGGACTTGGGGGCAACCTTTTCACACAGAGGATGGTTCGCATGTCGAATGGACTGCCAGAAGAAGTGCAAGCACATTTGCAACATTTAAAAGACATTTGGATAGATACATGAAAAGGAAAGGGAGGAGAAATGCAGGCAAATGGTACCAGTTTAGTTTAGCTTGGGAAGCTTGATCAGCACAGTCAGAAGAGTCCGTTGCAGTGCTGTATGACTTCATGACTCTGTTAGGTCAGAAAGAACTTGAAGAGATTTGAATGAAAATGAACACTGTTGTGGACTGGTTGGATCAAGTGACCTGCTATTCTGTTATATACTGTATGTTAGCGTTAATGCAATCCTACCAGAAATTGCTTCGTGTCATTTTTGGTGAGTTTCTTTGAAGGTTTCTTTCTGTGAGGCCGAGTGAATTCTCCCACACGATCATGCCAAACTCAACATTTTAACCATCTACCGTATCCTTCAGATGTCCTACTCAAAGTATTCTCCCGCTCATCACATGGGGGGGGGGGGGGGGGGATACTTAAAACAGCTGGAATATCCCAGGATCCTGGCATAAACACCATGTTTAAAGAACAGCTGTGACCAGTTCAAAGTCGACAGTCCAAAGCTGCCCTTCACTGAACACATAGTGGGACAGCAAACGCAATCTGACACTACTCATGGCACAAGGGTGATACAGCAGGCACTTCATTGCTGATGCAAGTACATTGTCTCACATTTATTACTTGTGAGGACCAAGCCATACAGCTTACTCTGCCCTCATCCCATCTTATAACTCTGTCCACGTCAGCTCTACTCTTTCCTTAGTGCTCAGTATAACCCAGCATCTTCTCATTGTTCAATGGGGGACCATCACACATTGATGTAGCAACAGCGAAAGCAACAGTAAACAAGCTGGCTGTGATCCTATTTGTTTCTAGGAACAAACAGGGCTGCTTACCTTTTGAGCACTAACAAATGTAGTCAATGGATGATCATTCACATAACTCTCATCTAGTAGAACTCGGTATCAATTAAGTCCTGTCTGGCATGTATTGCCTGCTGCTGTAGCACTCCATCATGCTGAAAGTGGTGTTCCTTTTGCTAAATTTCTTCATCTTCTTCCTCAGAAGATTGCTGCCACTCTCCCAGCTCTTCAGCATCTACCCTGACCCCACTTTGCCAGCTCCAGCTGTGCAGAGCATAACATGTTCGGATTTTGTGGCGCACTCTGTCTGGAGTGTACTGCAAGGCACCCTCAGACTGATCCAAGCATCACTCACAAAGGACAGTTTAGAATAATCCTCCATACAGTGGGACTCAGACAAGGAGGGTCATGGAATTCCTCTGCATGGACCTTTGACATAGGACATTCTTCTGGGATTGCAGCATGAATCATGTTGGTGGGAAATTCTGTATGTGTACCAACACCACCTCCTCTCAGTATCACGTCGCCATTACTGCATATCAGTGCATACCGGTGGATACTTACAATTCATGGTGAAAGGGAATCAGTTCCGTGCCCCTGTGCGGTTGCAATATCATGGTGCTTTGTGGTCTGTCGATGTCACTTTGAGGGATTCCTGTGATGACTTCTGTTTCTCAGAGATGACTGTCTTCAATCTGTAATTTTTGATGACACGAACATTTCTAAAGAAGGTTCACTGGACTCAAAACATTAACTCTGCTTTTTCTCCACAGGCAGTCCCAGACCTGCTGAATTTTCCCAGCATTTTCTGTTCTTTTTCCTGATTTCCAACATCTGCAATTCTTATTTTTTCTTTAATGACATTGCCAATATTGTTTGTGATTAGCAGTTTGGACACAACTGGATACTGCAAGCTTACAAATGCACAATTTAAAAAAAAATTAATTGTTCTGACAAGTTACGACACACCTTCAGTGAAGGTGAAACTAGAACCTCGGCCTTTTAGTCCAGAGGTAGGGACTGGATCACTGTGCCACAAGAGGAACCTGCAAGCATGCAAAGCTATAATAATTTGAACCTGCGCTAGTTAAAAGTTACAAGTCGCAAGAATATTGAAGTCAATGCCAATCACACTTGGCATCATGAGTCACAGGCTCATATCCACATTGTGCCACTCACCACTTGGAAAATGTCTTCATTTCTTGTCATTACCCGCTGAGTCCTGACCCCACAGTTTAGTCCTGCCTACCATCATTCTGCTCAGTTCCCTGTTGAGGCTATGGTAGTGGTATCTCATGTCCTCCAATGCTTTATTGTCTCTGCACCTCTTTGCAGGTTGCATTTCCCTTTCACAATGCTTGTCCCTACTGAACTTTTTATTTCTCTATTTTCTAATTTATTCCTACAATCTGCAATGCTTGACTTTGCATTTTTTTATTTTATAATTTATTTTTCCTAAGAACTTGTTCTGAAGAACTGTATTGAGTCACCTTTGTACCCAAGATGATGCCATAAGTGGCTGCTTGTAAACCTTTTACTGTGTACATCTGAGTACATGCGTGATGATACTATGGCTTTAAGGGGTTTGTTACATCATAGTTTCTTTTTGAGAGAGATTGGGGCACAGGTGTTGAGCAGTCCAAGAGAAGCTAAACAACTTCTGAAACCTTGGTTTTTTTTTATGATTTGGAACAATAGAAGCAGCCTAAGTGGATGTGGTCAAGCTGCTACAGATCCATGATTTTAGTTAGCAGTTGTTGATGGGATCTCAGCAGGGTTGGAAGGCAGTGATTTTCTCCAAGGCTGCTACACACTCTCTCTCTTTCTCAGAATCATCTTTTGATGTTCCTTCCTTCTGGAGTGGAGAACTACTTGTGAGGCAACCTAGCTTTTGAATTTGCCTTTTGCCAAGTGTGTGTTTATGGCATGTTACTGTACTGGAACACTTAATTAGCAATAATTAATATCTATTATTATGCTAAGTTTTTCAATAGATTTAGGTTTTTCCAACTTCCTCCTTCTTTTGTTGTATTTTAACTACAATGTTTGGATAAACTGGGTTTTGCTTAACGTCGAGTAGTTTGATCAATCGAATTGCATCTGGAGCACAGCACCACATGTTTACCTTTAAAATAAGAAAAGGTTACAGGCCTAGGTTACCTTCTTGATATATTTTAAGGGGGTTTGATCCAGTCCATAACACGTGTGACAATGAAGCTAATTCAATTCAATTCAATCTTAGCATGCTCCTCCAATTCCCAGCATGGATTTTCCAACTTTGCTAACATAGCAAGTAGTCTTCTTAATCTGCCTTGACATTCGTCAAGCAGATCTCCAAGACTGAGGATGGCCCACTAACCTCCACCAACTTGGACAGACAGCCCTGACTGACGGGTGGTGTCGCATGTATCTGTTGCCTATGGCCTTCTAGATGAAAGTTGTGCATTTGGAAGGTGCTGTCAAATCAGCCGAGTGATATAGATCCATAGATTCTGCCTGCCCAAGCAGACCATTGATCATGTCCAAGATCCTGAACTGAAATCGTATGATCATCTTCAATTATTACTCCATGGCTAATGGCAGACCCAACCTTTTACTTGACTGAGCACTTCTCCCGTTAGACTTTGCAACATGGCCACTTATTTGAAGCATAAGCAATGTGATTCTCACATTTGCCGATAGCACATGGTGCAGATGTGAGATTGACAGAGCATGGTGCCCACAGTTGATGACTGATGAGTACTGACAACCATAACAAGTTGCCTGATTTTGTGTCTGCATTAAGTAGCAAGGCAACGTTTATCTGGTGTCCAAGACAGTGGCAAACAGGGAGCTGGATTCACCAGATAACTGCACTGATGTTCATGTCAGGAATTCTCAGGGGCTAATTCCTATCCAATAGTTGGTAGAATGGGACCCTGTTTATTAATTAGGTTGATTAGATAATAGTGAGATGTAAATACATGCTAGTAGGTGCAGCCCTACTCACTAGCAAGAATCTTATTTTGCCATTCAACAGGTGGTTGAAAAACAGTGCCTTTTGCTCTTGATGTTGAGAAGGTCCTCATTGACCATTTCACAACTCTCCCACCTTTCTCACTGATTTTTAAAAAATTCATTCACAGGATGAGGGCATCTCTGGCTAATCCAGCATTCACTGCCCAGAATGCAGTCAAGAGTCAACTGCATTGCTGTGGGTCTGGAGTCACATGTAGGCCAGACCAAGTAAGGATGGCAGTTTCCTTCCTTTCAGGGCATAGTGAACCAGATGGGTTTTTCCCGACAATAGATGCTTGGTCATCATAGACTCTTAATTCCAGGCATTTATTGAATTTAAATTCCACCATCTGCCATGGTGAGATTCGAATCTGGCCCCCAAAACGTTACCTGAGTTTCAGAATTAAGAGTCCAGCGATAATACCACTAAGTCATCGCCTCCCTTGTTGATGTTAACATCATTCAGGGGCTGGAAAGATTCTGCCAAGGGACATCGATTTCCAAAGGGAACAATGATTTATTTGGCATGAGAAAAGATTAGCAATGAGTTTGGTTAGCGATGGTGGTCAAGGTGTTGCAATGGTGAATGTTAAGGGGAACTGTTGTCATCCAGGTTTTTGCTTAGTTTGAAAAATGTCCAAAGTCTGGTCATGTTGCTTCTCCCTGCAGGACCCTTGGATATGAATACATGCTATTTCTAGGAAATATAAGTGAACCTAGCTGATAATTTTAGATTGGTTAGTAGCGTAATTCTTAACATAATTGGGATCGTTCAGCAAGTGTTGTCCAATTGCAAAATTACATTATAATGTAAGACTTTTTGCAAGGATTAGCTGGTTGAGTGTGGCCTGTTGTGAACAGCCAAAGCAATGTGCTGCCTGATCTGCTTTGCCAGTCATTGGGACTGACGGCTTAAACATCTGGCATTGAACAGCCACTGAAATTCATATATCACATTATTCATTCGTAAGGTAGATGTGTGGCTTGATGGCAGCATTCTGTAAGTGGGGAATACTGCTCATGTTGTTCCTGCATGATAACTGAATTAAATGGCTAGCTTCATTCATGTTGAGGTAATTTGAGGTAGCTTGGACATCTTCTTAGTTCTGACAGGATTCTCATGTAGTATAAATTGTTGCTCCCTTTCAAATCTGATATTATTGCATGCATTCTACTGAGGCTAAGACAAACACAACCCTTGGCAAAATATCTCTGAATTCAGTTAGACTCTAATTCTATATATTTGGTTAAAGTGTGCGTGGAGCGAGGAACAATGCATAGCTTTAAATCTAATTTATACTTTGCATTTTTGTGTTGGGAATGTGGAAACATTTAGGTTGAACTGTTAGAGCTTTGTTTGAGCTTGATAACAGGAGATCTGAAGGTCTGTATATATACATGTATTTTAAAAAAGGTTTTATATCCCTGGGAATGTAGAGCTGGAATAACAGGAAAGGTTTTAGTAGTTTAATGCAGTGAAACAAAATGTAGGAAAAGGCTATGCCGTTGCCTAGTGACAGGGGTCCACAAACACAAAGAGACAGAAAAACCCCAGAAACTAGTCGAGAATGCCAGAAAGTGCAGGCAGGAGTATTGACGTTACTATAAGAAATCCTGCAAAACCACTAAAAAGTGAGCTTAGGAAGCTTATGGGTTGCTCTGAAGTTCAAGTAATAGTGAATCAGGCTTGTAGTTTGTTTTAAGGTGTCTTGGAGAGAGATAGCAGCTGAATAAAAGCATTGAGTGGATAAACAGAAATTCACTGAAAGTAAACTGATTGAGGTTAGACCCTGCCTGAGTGAGAAACCTTAGTGAGGCGATATTGATGAATCTTCTCTGGGTTTCTGTGGTATGGGGATATTGTTTGGACAAAAGGAATAATGTGAGCTTGAATCCTTTCTCGGTGTTTGTACTGAAATCTTCCTTAGTTTTTTTGTCCACTTCAATATTGCTTATGTTTTTCCCTGTTAAAAACACCTCGTTCATTGTGTTGAAAGTACGTCAGCAGACTCTTGTAAATATGTTCATAAAATTGGCCTCCACAGTAAAAAACAAAACAGGACTAGGGTCTCAAGGCAGGTTTTACTCTGGGATCTGAATTATCTGATATTAATAGCAGCTGTAATTATCACAACAGGCGTTGGAAAATGAGTGAATGTGGAGAGTGCAAATTGACTAGAGTACGCCTGGGGTGTGAGAGGGGCAGGAGTAAACATAAGAACGTAAGAACTAGGAGCAGGAGTAGGCCATCTGGCCCATCGAGCCTGCTCCACCATTCAATAAGATCATGGCGGATCTTTTCATGGTCTCAGCTCCACTTACCCGCCCCTTCACTGTAACTCAAAATAAATCTATTTTAACGCTAAAAACATTTACTGAATTAGCGTCAGCTACTTCACTGGGCAGGGAGTTCCATAAATGTCCACGTGGAGTTAAGAACACAATCACCATCACCCGTCATCCGAAAGAATGATAGAAGTGGCTTGTCATGCTGAGTGACTCATCCTGCTCCTATTTCTTATGAACTTATAACCTTAGGATGTTATGAGGGTATGTTACATTAGCTCAGTTTGCAAAATGAGGAGGATTTTTCTAATGTTTTCATGAGATGTGGGCATTGTGTGCCAAACCAACATTTATTACCCATCCCTAATTATTCTAGAGAAGGCAGCATAAATGGTGAGTTGCCTTCTTAAATTGCTGCTGACCTTGAGGTGGACGGACATTCACAATGCCATTAGGGAGGGAGTTCAAAGATTTTGACACAAGGAAACTGAAGGAATAGCGATATATTTCAAAGTCAGAATGGTGAACGGTTGGAGGATGGTGTTCCCACATATCCGCTGTCCTTGTCCTTGTCAGTGGTTGAGGTCCTTGATTTGGAAGGTTCTGTCGAAGGAGCCTGGGTGAGTTACTGCAGTGCGTCTTGCAGATGGTACTCACTGCTGCCATAGTACATCAGAGGTCAAAACAAAGAAGATTTAAGGCAGAGTGTGCCTTCGTCTTGTCCCATTCCTGATTCTGTGAGATTCATTGGAGAAAAGGCTTGTACTTTTAAACAATTTTCTGGTTTTATTTCAGATATAGGTTCCAGGTTCTCTGAGCACTGTTTAGGATTCACCTCCATCTACTGGAAGATAGTGAGAACTACACCTTCTCATTATTCTTGCGGCATAATGTTTTCATTGAACTGAATCCTTTAGCTTGACTCTGGGGGCACTCTCTTACCGCTTTTAGAGATTTTTTGAAGTGGGGACCAAATGCCAGTCCCCAACTGACCGCTGACTTCTGGCCAATATTTGCCAGCAGCAGCCAAGAAAGCAGCCTCCTTGCCAGAGCGCACAGTCCAATTAAGGATGGCAGGCGGAAGGACGGTGTGTTCCTGGTTGCATCAACGAGGTGGGGGCGCATCTTCCATGGAGTTATCCTGATGGCAGTCCCACTAAGAGTGGTGGGTGTTTACAAGACAGGCATGAGATAGATCACAGGACATCTCAATGCAGTATTCTGGATCAGTGGTGCTGGAAGAGCACAGCAATTCAGGCAGCATCCGAGGAGCTTCGAAATCGACGTTTCGGGCAAAAGCCCTTCATCAGGAATAAACTCAATGCAGTAGCACACTTGGAAGGATTTATGATATGACTTAAGATTGTTTGTGGGCAAGCTCTCGTAGCAGAAAGGGACCTCGACGACAGGATGGTCTCAAACCCTATAGAGGCCTAGGGTGAGGGATAAATAATCTTCATTGTTCCTTCCAGCCCCGCCATCCTCAGCCCCTCAAGCCTGCTGCTAAGAGGCTGCCTCCAGGCTTCTTCTCCGTGATGACGTCAGTGTGCTGTTGGTAAGATCCTGGCAACTTTCCCAGTCTGCCCTCAGAAGATGCCAGATAATTACTGATAATAAACTACATGCTACTGCTGCTGCCCTGGTAGCTGCTACCAATGCTCATTCATCTCCAGAAAGCTTGCCTCGGTTCAACTCATGCATGCCAACCAGATATCCTAAACTGAACCCAACCCATTTCCCAGCACTTGGCCGTATCCCGTAAACTCTTTCTCTTCATGTACTCATCCAGATGGCTTTTAAATGTTGGAATTGTACCCAGCCTCCACCACTTCCTCTGGCAACTCATTCGAGACACGCACTAGCCTCTGTGCGGTTTCCTCCCACAGTCCAAAAATGTGCGGGTCAGGTGAATTGGCCATGCTAAATTGCCCGTAGTGTTGGGGTAGATGTAGGGGTATGGGTGGGTTGCGCTTCGGCGGGTCGGTGTGGACTTGTTGGGCCGAAGGGCCTGTTTCCACACTGTAAGTAATCTAATCTAATCTAATCTAATCTAATCTAATATCCTAAACTGAACCCAACCTATTTCCCAGCACTTGGCCGTATCCCGTAAACCCTTTCTCTTCATGTACTCATCCAGATGGCTTTTAAATGTTGAAATTGTATCCAGCCTCCACCACTTCCTCTGGCAACTCATTCGAGACACGCACTAGCCTCTGTGTGAAAAAGCTGCCTCTCAGGTCCCTTTCAAATCTTTCCCCTCTCACCTTAAACCTATGACCTCTAGTTTTGGACTCCCCTATCCTGGGAAAAAAAGCCTTGGCTACTCACCCTATCAATGACCCTCATGATTTGGGGTGCTGGTGTTGGACTGGGGTGTACAAAGTTAAAAATCACACAACACCAGGTTATAGTCCAGTAGGTTTATTTGGAAGCACTAGCCTTTGGAGGACTGCTCCTTCATCAGGTGGTTGTGCACAATTAAACCTGTTGGACTATAACCTGGTGTTATGTGATTTTTAACTTTGTACATGCCTCTCATGATTTCATAAACCATTCTGGTCCCATCTCCAGTTTCATCTCAATGTCATTAAATAATGTGTTAAGTCCCACTGGAAAACCTGAAGCACAGGAACATCAGTGGCTTGGATTTTCCATTGGCCTGACAGTCATTATTCCAGAGTAGACAAGGGTAGTGCGTGGGGATGGTGTGGAATCTGTAACGTAGCAGACTTCAGAAGAGTTGTCCAGGACATTGAATTCTCTTTTGGTCAATTCCTCTACTCCTGGAATTCTATGAAAGCCTCTACTTAACTTGGAGACTTCAAATGATGCTGAAGAAATTAAGAGATCAAAAAAAATTATTGGTTTTTGAATATCTCTTAATCTCTTGAGTATCTATTATGTACAACATCTAACTCCTGATTAACTATTAAACTGACCCCACACTTACATCACATGTACCCAACTACATCTTCCCCAGAACACTCACGCATCCCCAAACTGACCTGGGGACATGACCATCTATTGCCCCCACCAGCATTAGACCCGACACCCTCCAAGACCACTCCCCAACCCTGCTGGAGCCTGAGCCAACAACCACTCAGGGATCCAACTCTTCTTTCTTCGCTGCTGGATTTGATTGTCCCCTCTCCTGCCATTGGACCCAAACCCCCAGAACTGACAACCATCTTCCACCAGATATGATTTTTCCCATTCACCCTAACCTACCTAAACATTGTACCACTTAGAAGCACTCTCGCCCTTTCCCACTTGGCAAATTCCCAGCTGTCACTCTGTTTATCTGGTACCTTAGCCTCCCAGCATCCTAATGTCACACACCTTATGGTTCTTAACCTTGGACAGCAGTTGTCAATGTGGTTATGTCGACTTTTACATTTCAGAATATGGCAGTGGGCCTAATGGCCTCCTTCTGCATGTATATGCTGTCAGACTGTAGGATTTCATAAATTAAACCATACGCAATTCAAATCTTGAGCTGAATGATCATATAATTTGCTGCAACTAAGATACATCTTTAGACAACTACTGATAGCGATATCTTGGAAAGTCATGGTTGTGTGCCTGAACCACATTGGGTAGATTCACTGTCACCAATGCTTCTGATTAATCCCAGTCTAGCTTGCTTATATAAGGAGGGGGGAAGGATGCCCTTTACAAGGTCTTCAGCAGTAGATAGACTCAATCTTGATAAAGAGTAAAAGCTTTTTGCATAGGATTTCACAGCTAGTTACATTACATCAAGGGTACATGATTGTCTCCTGTGAGACATTGGCTTAATTTAAGACATAAGACCAGAAGACATAGGAGCAGAAATGAGGCCATTCAGCCCATCAAGTCTGCTCCACCATTCAATCATTTCTCAACTCCATTCTCCTGCTTTCTCCCCATAACCCTTAATCCCTTTGATACTCAAGAACCTATCTATCTCAGTCTTCAATATACTCAATGACCTGGCCTCCACAGCCTTCTGTGGCAATGAATTCCATAGATTCCCCACTCTCTGGCTGAAGAAGCTTTTCCTTATCTCTGTTCTAAAAGGTCTTCCCTTTACTCTTAGGATGCCCTCAGGTCCTAGTCTCTTCTACCAATGGAAACACCTTCTAAACATCCACTGTGTCCAGGCCATTCAGTATTCAGTATGTTTCAATTAGATCCCCACTCATCCTTCTAAACTCCATCGAGTATAAACCCAGAATCCTCAAACATTCCTCATATGTTAAGCTTTTCAGCTTTTAAGAGTGAGTACACATTTCTGTTAGCCATTGGCATGTTCTGGTACACACCTGACTATCTCATTTACCTCCTTTCAGGAACAGTGCTAACTATTCTAAAGTGCAGGGTTCACCCCGTGATTTTAGTTCATCCTAACTGCCACATATAAATAACACCTCACTGAAGTGTCCGGTTAATGATTCATTCAGCTGTCAGCTTTAGTAACTCCTCTCAACTATGAGGGCGTTACTAACGCTCAGCGTTTAAGCAATTATATCATCTAGCTTAAGTGATCTACTAGCTCGATTGTCTCTGCGTCAAGTGGTCATAACTTCAAATCCCATCTGACAGACTTGAGCATTTTATCCAGGCTGACAATCCCTGTTCGGTACTGCAGGAGTGTCACATTGCTGGATGAGCCATCTTTCAGATGAGATATGACACAGAAGCCCGGTCTACCAACTGACATATTAATTGCAGAATGATTATTGCTCTAGCACTCTCAGGAAATCTCCCAAACAAGCTGCAGTATCTTTAATTGTGTCAGCGGGTCCTCTGACAGTGCAGCATTCCCACAATCAACTAGGATTATACACTCAGATCTCTGGATTGGCATTCAAATCCATGATTTTCAGTCTCAGAAGTGAGAACCGTACTGACTGAGCCCACTCTCCATCCTCCATTTTAGAATAACATTTCTTCTTTCTGGTTGCTTCCTGTGACATATCACATTGTGCAAAAACTGCTGCCTGTATTTGCATACATATCAAAGGCTTCCCTGCACTACAAAGGGCTGTGAGATGTAGTTAAGAGATGGGAGGCAGCAGGCTGTAAATTGTGTTGGCTTGATATGATCAAGGTTTCCAGTGGTGATATGCCTGAGTGGTGTCAGTATTAATAATTAGCCAATGCCCGAAAAGGCACTCACACAGATTGAGCCAGGCTCACACACACAGAGTGCCATCAGACAGGAACAGGAAGAAACAACCATCTCAGGACAAGACTGTGAGGAGAGAGAGAGGGAGACAAACAGGTAGGGGAAGGAGACCGAAAGAAATGCCACGATCGACAGCATCGAAAGACGCAAGGGTTGGCAATGCTAACAGGATGTTAAGTTATACATGGTGCCTTTAATGTCCTCAAAAAAATTTCCCAAGATGCTTAGCAAAAGTGTTATCAAACAAAGATCTTACATGAACAGCATAAAGACATGTAAGGACAGGAGATTAAAGTTTTGGTCGAAGTGGTAAATTTAAAGGATTGACCTAAAAGAGGGAAGAGAGAGGCAAAGGCATTGAGGAGGAAATTCCAGGGGTTAAGGCCCAGGCAACTGAATGCCCAACCACCGACAGGAGAGCAATGGAAATTGGGATGCATCAGAGGTGAGAATTAGAGAAGCGAAAGAGAGTTGTAATCTGGAATAGTTAATAGCGGTACGGAGCAGTGAGGCCATGAGGAGGTGAGAGCATGTTTCCTGTTTCAGAAAGCTGGAGGTGAGAATTAAACGAAAGCTAAACACTGAGAAGACCACGAGGAAATGAAGTCACGAGAAAACACCAGACAGTGAAAGGCAGAAAGAAGGAAAAAGTAGAGACAGTGAAAATCCTGTGCGAGGGAGAAATTGTTAGCTGAATCAGAATCCTTGGAATTTGTGTATTATGTGAGTGAATCAACTGATGAATTAACTGTTTAATTAGTGCGACAAATGTAAAGTTACTGACTATGTGAGTATTACAATCTTTCATTATAGCCTGTTTTCAGTTTCTCTGCTGCTTGACATTCATTTACAACCAATACTACAGCAAGTAGCGATTCTAAATTTGTTCCACAGTAGTTTGAATCAGCAATGCCACTCGAGTGTAAGTTAGAGGTTTTATACATCACACTCGAAGCAGAGAATAATCATATCAGGTATACAGTGCAGAAACAGGCCAAGGTATCCATCCTGTCACTTATGGCTGTGTGGTTGAGATAGATGATAAACTGAGACCCCATCTACCTGCTTAGCTGGATGCAGAGAGCTCCAGGTACCTGCATGAAGAAGAGCAGAGCATGTGCACAAATTGCACTTAACCCTAAATCGTCATCGCCCAAAACAACAGGGTGGTTCATTTATCACAGTGTTCTTGGTTGGATTTTGCCTGCGTAAACTGGCTGTTGAAATAGTAATTTTACTTAATGATTGAGGTGACACTGTGGCTGAGTGGCTAGTACTGCTGCCTCACAGCAATAGGGACCCAGGTTCAACTGTTTGTGTGTCTGCGTGGGTTTCCCCCAGGTGCTTCAGTTTCCTCCCACTGTCCAAAGATGTGCAGCTTAAGTGGATTGGCCATGCTGAATTGCCCATTGTATAATTGGCTTAGCCAGGTGAAATGCGGGGTGACAGGAACAGGGTAGATAGGTGGTTTTGAGTGGAATGCTCTTTGGAGGGTCGGGGTGGACTCAATAGGCTGAATGGCCTGCTTTCACACTCTAGGGATTCTAAGAAATGTCCTTTATTGATTGTGAAGGGTTTGGGGACATTTTGAGGATGCAAATAGTGCTATAGAAATGCTAGTTCTTTGGTAAACACCTCCTTCAAACTGGACTGACTCTGAATTCATGCTGAAAATTCTAAAAACAGATTTAGCATGGTCTAACCAGTACTTCATGTACTTTGAGCAAGACTTCCCCATTTTTATACTTCATTCCCATTGAAACAAAGACCAATATCCTATTTTCCTTCTCTACTACCCAAGTAAATTGGATGCGAGCTTTTTGTGATTCATGCAAATCACCCAGATCCCTTGGTGTTTGTGACTTTCTGCAGTCTTTCCACATTTATATCATATTGAGCACTTCTATTCCTCCTTCTAAAGAACATAACCTGACATTTTCCCACATTATATTCCATCTTCCAAGTTTTTGTCCATTCACGTGCCTTGTCTATAGTCCTTCGCAATCTCATTGTATGACCCTCCCAGTTGCCCTCCAGCTATTTTCGTATCATCCACAAACTTTATGATGGAACATTTACTTTCTTTATCCAAGTTATTAATATATCTTCTAGGTTATTGTAGCCCCCCCACCACCACATTGTCCCAAAGGGCTCTGGATTATTAGACCAGTGATATTACCACTATTCACCATTTCCCTTTTAACTCAACTCGCTGTCTTCTAACAGTTAGTCAATATCTATCCATGCTAACTGACTACCCATAACACCACAGATTCTTAACTTGTTAAGTAGCCTGATATATGATAATGTATCAAACATTATTTAGAAATCCAATTATATTATATCCATTGGTTCCCCTTTATCTATCCTGTTTATTACCTCCTCAAATATTCTAATAAATTTGTCAGACATAATTTCCCCTTCATGAAGCCATGCCTACTCTTCTTAATTATATTCTGTGTTTCCGAATATTCTGCTATTACACTTTTTATATAGTGTCTAACATTTTCCTAATGATGTTAAGCTAACTGGCTTATAATGACCAAACTACCTTGCTTCCTTTTTGAATATGGATGTTATATTCCCATCTTCTGGGACTTTTCCATAATCAAACCAAGGGGTATAAATTTAAGGTAAGTGTGGGGGGAGGAAATCTGGAGGGGCTATATGAAAGTACCTTTATACCAGAGGGTAGTGGATGTCTGGAACTTATCGACTGAAAGGTAGGAACAATTGCATCATTTGAGAAATATTTAGACAACCACTTCAAACTACAGGCTAAACGTTGGAAATGGAACTAGAAAGGATATGTCTGTGATCACTAATATGGACACAATATGCCAAAAGGCTTCTGTAGGTGCCTGACTCTGTGACTTTTTAACCTGATAAACTTCTGTTTTATTGTTAAAATCAAATCTGCAGCACTGCATACTTGTGTTTCAGTGACAGACCACCACTTTAAAAACAAAGAGTTGTCAAGCCAGATTTCAGTCTGGGATCTGACGTTTTCAACAGGAGCATCAGCTGGGATAATAACACAAACAAGATAGCTCAACTCCTGGCTTTCCAGATACTCGGTTCTTGCAACACCGCAAATGGATTCCCGATCCGAATCTCCAGGTTTAGCAGGATTGCGGAAGGCTGTAGGGGATTTCCTTGATTCATTGGATGAAACGCTAACCACTGATTCCCAGCAGCTGCCCAACAAAGCTCCACAGCTCATTCAGAGGATGAACTATTTGGTGAGTACAACAAAAAGCCTAATGTATCTGGGAGAAGCAGACCAGGGAGATTACAGTTCAATGCCTCAATGTGTAGAGTTGACCTCATGCTGGGAAATGGTTGGTTGGGATGGTACATAGTAATAGGAAGAGACCATTCAGCATCTAAAGCCTGTATTACTGCTCAATGAGATCAGGAGTAATCTCAGAAAGGTCAGTGACTGCCCTTGACACTTAGGCTGCATTTGATCAGTACGTTATCAAGGAGCCATGGTAAAACTAGAGTCAATGGGAATTGAGGATTTGAGATATACCTGGCATCAAGGAAGTTGGAATTGAATGATCTCAGTTCCAATCTGTCACTGCAGGAACTCTTCAGCATTGTGTCCCAGGCCCAACCATCTTCAGCTGCTTCAGCAATGACCTTCCCTCCATCATAAGGTCAGAAGTCGGGACGTTCACTGATGATTGCACAATATTCGGCATCATTTGTGACACATACCAGCAATGTCAAGGGACAATGGATAGATTTTTCTTTGTTAGAGACAGTCATTGCCTGACACTGTGTGGTACCTGCCACTTGTCAGCCCAATCTGGATGTTGCCCAGGTCTTGCTGTGTCTGAATAGAGCTGCTTCAGAATCAGAGATATCATGACTAGCATTGGATGCTGTGCAACCATTAAACATAATAACTCAAGATTTGACCATCGTATATATACACAAACTAGAAACAGAGTTGACCAGTCAGCTTCTGAAGCCTACTCTGCCATTCAATAAAATTAGATCTGATCTGTTTGTTTCAACTTTTACATTCTGATTTACTTCCTGTTTACTTTGATTCTCCTGTTAAACAAGAATCTGTCCTAAAATATTTAAAGATCCTATCACAACTGACTTCTTAGCCAGAGCTCCAAAGTCGAACAACTCTGAAAGAGAAAAGTTTCACCTCATCACCATCTTAAAAGAGTGATTCTAATTTTAATTTTTAATTCCTCTTACCTAGGATAGAAGTTGTAAAACATTGTTGCTGTTAAAGACATATGTGGGGCTTGATTCTTCACACCCTTCCAATTAGAATTGACACATTCTTTGTTTTGGCCAAGCAGCTAATCTTCTAACAAGCAGATATATTACCCCTTTATCATGAGCTTTTATTGTCTGCAAAACATCTGATGTGGCATCTTATCAAATGCCTTCTGGGAATCTATATATAATAGTCTACAGACACCATTTTATTTACAGTATGTGTCACTTTTTCAAAGAACTCCAAGAAATTGGTTGAACGTGAATTCACTTTAATAATACCTTGTTGACTCTTCCTGGTTAACTAAATATGCAGATGTAATCTATTTAGTGATTGATTGAGTCATTTGGCAGTGGGAGGGCCTGTGGAATGCCACAATACCATGCCCATCATGATACCAGGCCTTGCCACAACCACAGAAGGTATAACAGTCGTGAAGGTGGTGTTGGTCGGGAGTGTGTGCTGGAAAAGCACAGCAGATCAGGCAGCAACTGAGGAGCAGGAGAATTGATGTTTCAGGCATAAGCCCTTCATCAGGAATGTGGTGTTGGACTGGCTTATGTCTCCAGAACCATTAATGCCCTTGGCTGATTAGCTTATGGACATTACAACGGCACCTCAGGGTTGGAACCAATGGCTAAGAGGCATACGACAAATATTCAGCGTAAGAGCTCACACAGTGCAGGTTGGTGATGAAGAAGAGAGAGCTATCTCTGGTGTGGGTGCGTGCCCAGTTTTATGCCCCACATTTCTCCAGCAGTCTCCACTGTCCTGCCCACCTCAGTCTCCCATGTACCACCTCTCCATGGGACCTGCTCCTCCACTATACCTCCCTTAACTTCATATTAACTTAACAGCATCTTATGTGAGATAGATTACAGTCCTAGTAGTGGCCCAGTAGCTACAAGTGGTGCTCTTGACACCAGAGAGCTGCTGGTTGTTTGGTGAGCCCCACATATGTCAGAGGTACAATGCCCTCCTCAAATGAGAGTGGAAGGTTTGACTCCTGACAGTTAACAGCTTGTTGACTGTGAATTGGTTATAGGGTCGCCCTACAGGTTGAGGGCAGGCTTGCTATTGATACATTGACAGAGGAGTTGGGGGCATGGCAGGGACACCCACCATGATATAAGATCCAACCCCATGAAGGGGGGTCTGGTTTGTGGTGATGAATATCACAGAGTAAAATGAGCCTGCTACTCCTATCTCCTTTACATGATGCTAGCAATCACAAGTTGGGTTTTGTTTAATAAGCACAGAAAAAGATGTGTGACAAATGTGATAATTGGAGTTAATGATCAGTCATGATCTCACTGACTGGTAAATCAGGTTTGAATGGTTGAAAGACCACTTCCTGTTTCTATATTCTGACAGCAAAGCAGAAAGATCTGTGATGGATAATTTGGCAAATGGTTCTGATCCATAGAGGTTGAGAACATGAAGGTCTTATAGCTGGAACCACTGCATCTGCTTTGCAGTGGGATTTAGGATATCGAAGACCAAAATACTTCCTCTCCTGGTGGAATAGCCAACTAGCATCGGGTAACAGTAAAGGCCCATATATATCAGCTGTCCATCAATGTCCTCCTCAACCAACTTTCTGAGAAGATTCAATTATGGGAGACAGCAGAGGGCTGTAGGGGACGAGTACGTTATGATCTAGTCTGCCCATGCCAGAGGGTAAGTTGCAGTACTGCGATGATGTTTTGTGTGTTCTTACAGCACTTTCAGCCAATGCCAGGCAACTCATCACTTCTTGAGCAGTTGATCAAGAAACTGGAGGAATGTAAAAGGGAAGTCTGCAAACATCTTGAAGTAAGTTTATCAAAAATAAATCATCGATGTAAGAAACATAGAAGTAAAAAAAAATCTGGTGTCCTGGATAATAATTGAAGAGGTGTACCTGTCCTGGAGGTGGTTGATGTGGACAGATTAGATGAAGCTTAACTCTATGTCTAATCCCACATTGCAGCTGTCCTGGGATGTTTGATGTGGACAGTGTCAAGGAAACTTTATTCTGTATCTAACCCCATACTGTACCTGTCCTGGGAGAGTTTGGTGGGGCCGTGTAGTTTCAGTATAAAAGAGTAGAGGGAACTTTACTCTGTATCTAATCCTGTGCTGTACCTGTCCTGGGGAGTTTGATGGGGACAGTGTAGAAGTAGCTATACTTCTGGTATGGAAGAATAGAGGGAGCTTTACTTTGTATTTAACCATATGCTGTACCTATCCTGGTGGTTTTGATGAGGATAGTTTTATTCTGTTTTTAACATTGTGCTATAACTGTTCTAGGACTGTTTGATGGGCATAGTGAAGAAGGAGCTTTACCCTATAGTGAAAATGTACTGTGACTGTAAACAATTATACTATGACTGAGATGGTATGAATGCATTATCTATTTGGAAAGCCACTACTCCATGGGTCACAACAAATTTTAATTGCTTTACCCAATTCCCAATATTGCAAGTCATATGCTTTCTCAATGTTAGATTTAGAATTAAAATATCAGTCAACCAGATTTCTTTATTACAAAGTAAATGATTGTTTTATTGTAAAATAAAATGTATCCACAAAGGTGCAAACCTTGCTAACACATAAAGTTTGTAATAGTTTAATAAAAATGCAACCTTTAAATAATCCAAAGTGCATGCACACACATCAAACAAAGTGGAAAATGACTGATTTCCTTCTGCAGTGATTGACTTGTGAAAAAAGGCCTGTATTGGCTATACTTGAAGCAAAGTATGCACATAGTGTGAAATGATAAGTGGCTGTTGATCTGGCATTCTGACAAACATAGAAAGTCAGTACTCATGTGTAGAAGGGGTCTCAATTAGATTCCCTACAGTATCGAAACAGGCCCTTCAGCCCAGCAAGTCCACACCAACCCGCCGAAGAGTAACTCACCCATGTAGTTATCCATGGGGTTTTGGTCAACATTGCCTGTTTAGAAAACATATCATTGAGGAGTCTTCCAGACACTTTTCAAGAGAACAATCAAGTTTCCTACTGGATTCACATCAAGTGTATTTCAAATGAGCTCTGCAGCCTTTTCTTCAGCAGATATTTCCCCAGCTGACACCCCAAACAATATCCAAACTATATCCTGGAACTGCATTGTCCAAGTTGAAACTAGCTGTTTCCTGGTTCCAGCCATTTGTTTCCCCAGAAGTTAATTCAATATGTTGATGAAACTATGGGGTTTTCTAAGCTATTCCTAATATTTACAAAGTAACCATTCAGTGTCCCTTTTTAAAGAAAAAAGTTCAGGTATTTCCATGGAACTTCTAAAATGTAAGTCTCAAAAAAGTAATTATGAACCCTTCATGACAGTCACCAGTTTATTTAAATAGGGTATCTGTGAACTACAGCATAAAGAGCTATTAATTGAAACTGCAACACAGTGTCCCAGTAAAAGGAGGATGGTTTTTCCAAGAAAATCAAAAACAGTAATTGCTGGGAAAACTCTGGCATCTTCTGTGAAGAGAAAGCAGAGTTGATGTTTGGGTCCAGTGACCCTTCTTCAGAACTTAGAAATGTTGTGAGTGTCAGATAGTTATGTTTTACAAATTATGCGCAAATTATCAATCCCAGTCAGTCAACATGGGGACAAATCGGACACGGTGGCTCAGGGGTTAGCACTGCTGCCTCACAGCGCCAGGGACCTGGGTTTGACTCCAGCCTTGGATGACTGCCTGTGTTCAGTTTGCACATTCTCTCTGTGCCTGCATGGGTTTGCTCCGGTTTCCTCTCATGATCTAAAAATGTGTAGGTTAGGTGAATTGGCCATGCTGAATCGCCCATTGCGCTCAGGGATAAATATAGGTGACCAGGTGGGAGAATGGGTCTTGGTGGGTTACTCGTCGGAGGGCCGGTGTGGACTTGTTGGGCCGAAAGGCCTGTTTCCACACTGTAGGGATTCTAATTCTAAAATCAGAAATTACTTGAAAAGCTCATGTGTGAAGAGAAATCAGAGTCACTGGACCCAAAACGTTAACTCTGATTTCTCTTCACAGATGCTGCCAAACTGCTGAGCTTTTCCAGCAATTTCTGATTTTGCTTTTGATTTACAGCATCTGCAGTTCTGTTGGTTTTTATACAGCCATGATAGGGGAATAGTTTGCATTTTGGTGGATCTTTGCTGTCACGGTGTGCAGTTGTGGGATAAACAATGCTGATATCCCCATCTCTGAAACCTACAAACATTGAACAATAGAGTAACAATACAGGCCAATGGTAACAAAAATTAACAACTAGTCTGTTCTCCCTCATTCAGAATACAAAGCTGAAGGGACCCAGCAGAACCTTGCACATGTCGAAAGTGCTTGGTAAGTTTGAAAGTCCCATTTTCAATCAGAAAAGTAAAAATATTCGGGGTCAGAGGTCGCAAAATTTGGTTTTGGAGTGCTGGCAATTATGATGCTATTGGACAGCTATTGGAGTAAGATTAGGATTGATTGAAACATATAAACTCCTGAGGGAACTCTTGTGGGTCAGTGGTAGAGTCCCTACCTCCAGGCTAGAAGGTTCTGGCACAAGTCCCACTTCCCTAGAGATGTGTAGTGATATTCCCAAACAGGGCTGGTTCAAAATAATTAAAATTCTGAAGGGCCTTGACGAACTGATGTTTCTCCTGTTGGGAGAATCTAGAACTGGGGGTCACCATTTGAAAATTGGGAGCTGCCAATTCAAGACCGAGATCAGGAGAAATTGTCTCAGAAGGCCATGAATCTTTGGATCCTGCTTCTTCAATGTAGAAGCTTTGAAGATTTTTAAGGCAAACGTGGTTGACTCTTGAGAAGCAAAGGGGTAAAAGATGATTGGGATATGCAGGATCGTGCAGGGGAGGGTAAAATCTGATCAGCGATAAGAGTATTTAATGGTGGAGCAGGCCTGAGAGGTCACATGACCTAATGCAGCTGGGCGAGACATCTTTTGTGCGTCTAATGCCAGACTCCTGAAGCAATTGCTCCACTTAGAACTCAGTTGTGGAAGGAGCCTCCAAGAGGCAACAGAAACACTTTATTAAACATTTCATTATTGTATACCTTTGGTTGCAGGAGCTCAGAGAGTCAGTAAGGTCCAATGGAGTGACAATATGACTGATCTTGCCACTGCAAGAGCTCTGAGCACAGCACCAGTATACACGGGATGAAAGTTACAGAAGCCTTTGGAGTACAGCATCAGACTGACATTGAGCTGAGCAACTAAGAACTGAAATAAGAGAGGACAGAAGGAAGATCCAGGGGGTTAGGGGGGAATGATCAGGTAGGTGTCAGATCCAGGTTATTGCAGATGTTTATGATGGAGTGTATTTTGTGAGCAAACAAGGAGAAAAACACATGTTTAATTGTGTTAAGGTTCACAACATAGATCCACCAGTATGATACCAAAAAGGGGAAGCGATGGCAGTAAGACATGAGTGAATAACACTATCCCCACCAGAACCAGTATCATGAAATTAAGAAAAATATTGATGAATGTGAACATGGAGAGTGTATTTCCTGCAGATAGGGTTCACGATCCATTCAGATACATCAATGGAGGAAGGTGTTGAAAGGTGTCAGAGAATGATTTGCTGGGGTTCAGATCAATGAAAATTGGAACAAGCTGATAGCTGATTGGTATTTTACGTTTTCTGAAAGTTCTTTGCATCACCGTAGATTCCTGAGTGAGTAGATGGCTCGTGGATCAAATAGTTCCATTTTTAAAGCTGAACTGCTTTTTCCAGAGATGATCTGGGAGGAGAAGAGGTCCTTGATGAAGATGAAGGCTGAATGTAAAGACATATCTGTGATGCGAGCTGTCCTGGGGACAATGCAGCTTCAGGTGAAAGAGAAAAATGAAGAGATTGCCCGGTGAGTCACAGACACAGACACTCACACACACCAGCACTCTGCCCCACACATTGGCTCCATACAATAAACCACGCCACAATTGTCCTTTTTCTTGGGCAGTCCCTCAGTAGTGGTGACTTGCTCTGGCTCCCATTCAATGCAATCTGAGATGGCTGGCAATCCAGGACAGATCTGCAGACTATACACCAGCATAAGGTATGTGGTGCTTAAAGAGTCATGTTGATGGGTTGTTTGGATTGGTTGTTTAGATCTACCCCCTCGGTGCTTCAACCTTACCTCAGTATGTTCTGGAAGAAGTCTCTAGATGTGTTCATTGTCTTTCTAAATGAACATTTCTCCATTTTGCTGCAGGAGCTCTCATGAGTCCACGACTATATTTGATCTCACTAACGTTTAACACAAAGAAAGAGGCCAATTGACCCATCGTGTTTGTGCTGGCCACCTCAGATCTGATGACACTGAACACATTTTCCAGATTTTAACCCATAGTCCTGGAGAATACAGCGATTCAAGTGAATATCTGAACACTGCTTAAACATTATGAGAGTTTCTGACTCAACCATCCTTTCAGGCAGTGAGCTTCCAGCTCCCACCATCATCTGGGGGAGAAAATATCTCTGGATGTAGGTTTGCTCGCTGAGTTGGAAGGTTCATTTCCAGATGTTTTGTCACCCTACTAGCTAACATATTCAGTGGCCCCCGGGCTAAGAATTGTTAATAATTCCTGCTTTCTATTTATATGTTTGGGTTTCTTTGGGTTGGTGATATGATTTCCTGTGGCGATGTCATTTCCTGTTCTTTTTCTCAGGGGGTGGTAGATGGGGTGTAGCTCGATGTGTTTGTTGATAGAGTTCTGGTTGGAATGCCATGCTTCTAGCAATTCTCATGCATGTCTCTATTTGACTATCCTAGAGTGGATGTGTTGTCCCAGTCGAATGGTGTCCTTCCTCATCTGTATGTAAGGATACTAGTGAGAGAGGGTCATGTCGTTTTGTGGCTAATTGATATTCATATATCCTGGGTAGCTAGTTTTCTGTCTGTTTATCCAATGTAGTGTTTGTTACAGACCTTGCACATCAACTAGCCACAAAACAACATGACCCTCTCTCAATAGTATCCTTACATACAGATGAGGAAGGACACCACTTCGACTGGGAGAACACATCCATCCTAGGACAAGCCAAACAGAGACACCCACAAGAATTCCTAGAAGCATGGCATTCCAACCGGAACTCTAACAACAAATACATCGAGTTAGACCCCATGTACCACCCCCTGAGAAAAAGAACAGGAAATGACATCGCCACAGGAAATGACATCACCAACCCAAAGATATCCAAACATATAAATAGAAAGCAGGAATTATTAACAGTGCTTCGCCTGGAGGCCCACTGAAGCTGTTACCTAGTAGGGTGACGAAACGTCTGGAAATGAACCATCCAGCTCAGCGAGCAAACCTACATACAGAACCTCTAACTGAGCTACAAATCTTCTCAAAACACGCTAAGAAAATATCTCCTCAGATTTCCTTTTTGCTTTTTACCTCTTACCTTAAATCCCTGATTATTGACCCCTCAACCAATGGAAAAAGTGGCTTCCTATCCACCCTATCTATGCTCCTTATAATCTTATACACATCCTCAGAGTGTGACCATTGCTCTGCCATGAGTATCCTTCCCTGACTGAGTTCCAACTGGACAAGATGCTTTGGGAGTCTGGCATCAAGTACGGGAAAGACACTCCTTTTAATGGGACTGTTTTTGAGGGATTAATGGCTCAACATTGGGTGACTCAGGCCAGGAAAGGGTGGCACAGTTGGACCACCTTTCCCACACTAATTTTGGAATATCTTGCCAATTCTCCAGTGCTTTAAGCTGCCAACTCTATCTGTGTAAAGCTTAGAGCATTGCTGAGAAGTTATAAAACTATACTAACTGCGTTGTCTGGACATTTTCCAGTTTTGATTTCTGAGTTCCTCAGTAATTTTCTCTCCTTTGTTGTGAATACTCTTACACATGGCAGGCTGAGGAGACTGAGCGTTGTCCAGCTGTGGGAACGGGAGAAAAAAAAAGTAATGTCTGAAGCTTTGGAAAGGTAAGGGGCACAGCCACCAGTGTCAGCTCCCGTGCCTGTCCACCCGGGTTCCCTTTAACCCACCCACTCTGTCTCCCCTAGCACTGCCAACTCCTTCTGATATCCTCAACCATCTCCCATATTCCTTCACCTCCACTCCCCAAGAACCCAGAATGTCAACCAGTGCCCTTCTATTATTCATTTATTTCCCTCTTCCCCTTATGGTTTTGTGAGGGGCAGGTCATGCCTCACAAATCTTATTAAGTTCTTTGAGGAGGTGTCAAGACAGGTCGACGACGGTTGAGCAGTGGATGTGGTGTTTATGGGCTTCAGCAAGACATTTCATAGGGTTCCCCATGGTAGGCTCATTCATAAAGTCAGGAAGTGTGGGATACAGGGAGATTTGGTCACCTGGATTCAGAATTGGCTGGCTGACAGAAGGCAGAGAGTGGTTGTAGATGGAAAGTATTCTGCCTGGAGGTCAGTGTTGAGTGGGGTCCTGCAGGGCTCTGTTCTTGGGCCTCTGCTCTTTGTAATTTTTATAAGTGACTTGGATGACGAGGTTTAGGGGTGGCTTAGTAAATTTGCAGATGACACAAAGGTTGGAGGTGCTGTTGATAGCATCGAGGGCTATTGCAGGCTGCAGCATGACATGCAGAGGATGTAGAGCTGGGCTGAGAAATGGCAGATGGAGTTCAACGTGGATAAATACAAAGTGATGCATTTTGGAAGGTCGAACTCGAATGCTGAATATAGGATTAAAGATAGGATTCTTGGCAGTGTGGAGAAACAGAGGGACCTGGGTGTGCAAGTACATAGATCCCTCAAAGTTGCCACCCAAGTGGATAGGGTTGTTAAGAAAGCATATGGTGTTTTGGCTTTCATTAACAGGGGGTTCGAGTTTAAGAGCCATGAGGTTTTGCTGCAGCTCCACAAGTCCCTGCTGAGACCACACTTGGAATATTGTTTCCAGTCCTGGTCGCCCTACTATAGGAAAGATACAGAGGCTTTGGAGAGGGTGCAAAGAAGGTTTACCAGGATGCTGCCTGGACTAGAGGGTTTGCCTTATGAAGAAAGGTTGAATAAGCTCGGACTTTTCTCTCTGGAGAGAAGGAGGAAGAGAGGAGACCTGATCGAGGTGTACAAAATAATGAGAGGAATAGATAGAGTCAATAGCCAGAGACTTTTCCTCAGGGCAGGATTGACTGGTACGAGAACTCATAGTTTGAAGATATTAGGAGGAAGGTATAAATGAGACATCAGAGGTAGGTTCTTTAAGCAGAGAGTTGTGAATGCATGGAATGCTTTGCCAGCTGTGGTGGCAGAAACAGAGTCATTGGGGATACTTAAGCAACTGCTGGACATGCACATGGATAGCAGTGAGTTGAGGGGTGCATAGGTTAAGTTACTATATTTTACATTAGGATTAAACCTCGGCACAACATCGTGGGCCAAAGGGCCTGTTCTGTGCTGTACCTTTTTATGTTCTATGTAATATGGTGCCAAATGCTTCCTGGAAACTCCATGTTTAGCCCATGGACCCCTTCACAGACAGCTCCCTCTAACCTACTGTGTACCACCACCAGCCAATAACCTCCCTTCCTCACCTCCAAACTGAACTCCGTACTTTATGGTAAATGGAACTGCTTCCCCATCTGAGTTTGCTTCTGCATGGAGGGACTGGAGGGTAGGAGTTTGGAAATTATGTTAAAGTCTTAAGAAGCTCTGATTAGATGCCATTTAAAGTCATTGCATTCAGTACTGGGCACTAAACCTTTGGGAAGGAAATACTAGCCTTGGGTGCAGAGAAGATTCACTAAAATAATACCTGGGGTGAAATTATGAGGAATGGTTTCCCACATTAGGCTAATATTTCTTTAATGGGGGGATGGTGGCTCAGTGGTGCCTCACTGCATCAGGGACCTGGGCACAATTCTCATCCTGAGTGACTGTATGTAGTTTGCACATTCTCCCAGTGTCTGTATGACTTTACCCTGCATGTTCCGGTTTCCTGCAACAGTCCAAAGATGAGCAGGAATTGGCCATGCTAAACTGCCTAATAGTGTCCAGGGATATGTAGGTCAGGCTAGTCCTATTTGCCTGATAAGGTTGCTATACCAGGTCAGCATGGACGAGTTGGACCAAAGGATCTGCTTCTGTGCCGTATGACTCGATCTATGACACTATAATGCCCTTTAGGGAAGAAAATCTGCATCCTTAGCTGTGCTGGCCTATCTGTGACTCCAGATCTACAGCAATGTGGTTACCTCTTAACAGCTCATTAAAAAGTCTAGCAAGCCACTCAGTTCCATGGCAATCAGAGATGGCCAATAAATGCTGGCTGTGTCTGTAATGGTCACATCTCCTTTTATAAAACGATGCACCATTAGTGCGTTCCGCCGTGGGCAGCATAGTGGTTCAGTGGTGAGCACTGTTGCTTCACAGCACCAGGGACCTGGTTTGATTCCAGCCTCAGGCGACTGTGTGTGTGTGGAGTTTGCACATTCGCTCTGTATCTGCGTGGGTTTCCTCCTGGTGTTCCGGTTTCCTCCCACAATCCAAAGAATAGATTAGATTAAATTCCCTACAATACGGAAACAGGCCTTTCGGGGGATCAGAGCATTGAGCACAGGAGTTGGGAGGTCATGTTGTGGCTGTACAGGACATTGGTGAGGCCACTGTTGGAATATTGTATGCAATTCTGGTCTCCTCCCTATCGGAAAGATGTTGTGAAACTTGAAAAGATTCAGAAAAGATTTACAAGGATGTTGCCAGGGTTGGAGGATTTGAGCTATAAGGAGAGGTGGAATAGGCTGGGGCTGTTTTCCCTGGAGCATCGGAGGCTGAGGGGTGACCTTACAGAGGCTTATAAGATCATGAGGGGCATGAATAGGGTAAAAAGATAAAGTCTTTCCCCTGGGTGGGGGAGTCCACAACTAGAGGGCACAGGTTTACGATGAGAGGGGAAAAGATATAAAAAGGACCTAAGGGGCAACTGTTTCTCGCAAAGGGTTGTGCGTGTGTGAAATGAGCTGCCAGAGGAAGTGGTAGAGGCTAGTACAATTGCAACTTTTAAAAGGCATCTGGATGGGTATATGAATAGGAAGGCTTTAGAGGGATATGGGCCGGGTGCTGGCAAATGGGATAGATTGGGTTGGGATATCTGGTTGGCATGGACAAGTTGGACTGAAGGGTCTGTTTCTGTGCTGCACATCTCTATGACTCATTTTGCATCAACCCTCCGAAGAGTAACCCACCCAGACTCATTCCCCTACCTATATTTACCCAGACTAATACACCTAACATTATAGGCAATTCACCTGACCTGCACATCATTTGGATTGTGGGAGGAAACCAGTGCAGCTGGAGTAAACCCATGCAGATATGGGGCAAATATGCAACCTCCAGACAGACAGTCACCCAAAGCAGGAATCAAACCCAGGTCCCTGACACTGTGAGGCAGCAGGTCTAACCAATGAGCCAACATGCCACCCTTCAGATGTGTAGGTTAGGTGAATTGCCCAAGGTAAAATTGCCCATAGTGTTCAGGGTTTGCATAGATTAGATGCATTAGCCAGGGGTAAATGGAGGGTAGTAGGATAGGGGAATGGGTCTAGTGGGTTACCCTTCAGAGGGTCAGTGTGGACTTCTTGGCCGAAGGGCCTGTTTCCATACTGTAGGAATTATATGAACCCTAGGCGTGGAGGATGGGTAATCAGGTATTAGCCAAGACTTGTACAATAAACTGCAATTGTGACCAAAAATGATAAGATCTACCCTCTGACAGCATGGTTCAGTTGGAAAACAGAACTGACGCTTATTCTCTCAGCCTCATCTTCACCATGGACATCCAGTCCCTCTACACCTCCATTCGCCATGGCCAGGGCCTCCAAGCCCTCCATTTCTTCCTCTCCTAATGTCCCCACCAGTACCCTTCCACTGACACTCTCATTCGTTTGGCTGAACTGGTCCTCACCCTCAACAATTTCCCCTTCGAATCCTCCCATTTCTTCCAGACAAAACAGGTAGCCATGGGCACCTGCATGGGCCCCAGCAATGCCTGTTTCTTTGTTGTCTACGTCGAACAGTCTATCTTCTACAGTTACACTGACACCACTCCCTACCTTTTCCTCCGCTACATTGATGACTGCATCAGCCATCGAGACTGCCATCTCGTGCTCCAGCGAGGAGGTTGAACAGTTCATCAAATTTGCCAACACATTCCACCCCGACCTTAAATTCATCTGAACCATCTCTGACACCTCTCTCTCCTTCCAGGACCTCTCCATCTCCATCAACAGTGACCGACTCAACACTGACATCTTCTACAATCATACCGACTCCCACAGCTACCTGGATTACACCTCCTCCTACCCTGCCTCCTGCAAAAGTGCTATCCCTTATTCCCAATTCCTCTGCCTACACCGCATCTGCTCCCAGGAGGACCAGTTCCACCACAGAATACACCAGATGGCCTCCTTCTTCAAAGACTGCAATTTCCCCTCCCACGTTGATGATGGCCTCCAGCACATTTCATCCACGCCCTGCACCTCCTCCCTCAAACCCCACCGCTCCAACCACAACAAGGACAGAACCCCCCTGGTCCTCACCTTCCACCCCACCAACCTCCGGTTACATCGCATCATCCTCCACCATTTCTGCCAGCTACAAACAGACCCCACCACCAGGGATATATTTCCTTCCCCACCCCTATCCAATTTTCGTAAAGACTGTTCCCTCTGCGACTACCTCGTCAAGTCCATGCCCCCCCAATAACCCACCCTCCTCTCCCGGCACCTTCCCATGCCATCACAGAAATTGCAAAACCTGCGCCCACATCTCCCCCCTCACCTCTATCCAAGGCTCCAAAGGAGCCTTCCTCATCCATCAGTTTTACCTGCACTTCCACACATGTCATTTACTATATGCGTTGCTCCCAGTGCGGTCTCCTCTACACTGGGAAGACAAGATGCCTACTCGCAGAACGCTTCAGAAAACATCTCTAGGACACTCGCACCAACCAACCCCACCACCCCATGGCCAAATACTATAACTGCCGAGGACATGCAGATCCTGGGCCTCCTCCATCGTTGTTTCCTTACCACCCGACACCTGGAGGAAGAACGCCTCATCTTCCGCCTCAGAACACTTCAACCCCAGGGCATCAATGTGGACTTCACCAGTTTCCTCATTTCCCCTCCCCCCACCTTATCCCAGTTCCAACCTTCCAGCTTAGCACCGACCTCATGACCTGTCCCACCTGTTCCATCTTCCTTCCCACCTATCTATTCCACCCTCCCACCTGACCTATCAGCTTTACTCCCACCTCCATCTACCCAATGCACTCTCAGTTACTTTCTCCTCAGCCCCACCCCTCTCCCATTTATCTCTCCACCCCCGAGGCTTCCAGCGTCATTCTTGATGAAGGGCTTTTGCCCGAAACGTCGATCTTCCTGCTCCTTGGATGCTGCCTGATCTGTTGTGCTTTTCCAGCACCCTACTCTCGACTCTAATCTGCAGTACTCACTTTCACCTTGTTCTCCTTCCAGCAAAGCACCAAGTTTAGCGGAGTTGGTCAAAATGTCCTTGTTGGCTATGATTTGCCTGTACTGCTCACAAAACAAAACTTTTCACTGTACTTAGATACATGTGACAACAATAAATCAAATCAAAATCAAAATCAAATCATGAGATGGTTTGGGTGTGGGAAAGTAAGGAGAAACCATTTCCACTGGCAGGAGTGTTGGGAAACGGATGACACAGATTTAAGGTTTGATTGACACAGGGATCAGACGGGAGATGAGTTGGATGTTTTTCCAGCGATATGCTGTTATGGTCTGGACTGCAGCAGATCCGATAATAACTTTCAAAAGGGTTTTAACTGAATAAATATTTGAAAGAGATAAAATGTGAAGAAGTTTAGTGAGAGAGGATGGGGGATTGGGATGAGTTGTGTCAGTCTCTCAAAAAGGAACAATGGGCCAAATGGTCATTTCCTGTGCTGTTATATTTCTGATGCTATGAAAATGTCTCAGTGAATATTCCTGATTTGTTCACTTTGTAACAGGGAGCGGGTGTTGAAAGAAGAGACTCAGGATCAAAAGGTTCAATGGATGGAACTTAAAGAGAAGCTGATAAAGAAGCTGAAGGTCAGTAGATTTTTGGAGTAACAGGTTGGGTTGGCATTGATGGTACCACCTTGGCCCTGACCCATGCACAGCATGAGGACTCTGGCTTACCCACTTTGCCCGTGCAGCCTGAGCTGATTTCACCTGTGGAGTGGAGAGGTGTGAATGCTTTAGTGCTCAACTGATTTTTTCATTCTATACTCAGAAATTACCCATGATAACTGTATGACAAACTACAAGCTTCCCTCATCTTCTGATTAAAGCCAAGTCCCACACAACCACTACTATTTGGTGACCTATAAATAACTCCAACCAATGCCTGCTGTCCCTTGCTGTCTCTTAGCTTGACTTAAACAGGTTCCACATGTTATTCTTTTGATCTGAGACCCTCCCTTCCTAATGTACCAATCCAATCCCTTCTTGTCAGTGTAACTTCACCTCCTTTTTTCTTTTTGTCTGTTCTTCCTAAACGTCAAATATTCTTGAATATCTAGTTCCCTGTCCTGGTCACTGTGCAGCCATGTTTCTGTAATGGAAATTAGATCAAACTCATGTTTGTGCCTGTCGATCATCTACTTATTGTGAATGTTGTGTGCCTTCAAGTAGAGTGCCCTTAACTCTGTCTTTTTGACATTATTCCACTTTCGAAGCATTCTTGATGCTTGTCTTTGTTTCTTCTGTCTTCTAGTTTTCTTAGCAGCTTTTCAATTTTCTATTACCATTTTAATTCCTTTCAATTTGGGTTAGCCCCTCAGCTTCCCATTGCCCTGACAAGCTAGTTTGAATGTTCATCTGAATGTTATGTGCATTCAGATAAAGAGTCTTCAATTATGTAATTTATGCAAGGTATCATTTCATTGGAGCTGTTCAGAGAAGGTTCACTCAGATAATCTGTAGTATGGAGGGATTGTCTTATGAGCAAAGACTAAACTGGTTGGGAATCTACTCACTGGGGTTTAGCAGAATGAGAGGTGATCTCATTGAAACATATAGGATTCTTAAGGATCTTGACAGGGTAAATGCTGAGAGGATGTTTCCCCTCATGGGAAAGTCTAGGACCATAGTCTCAGAATAAAGGGGTATCAATTCAAGAATGAGATGGAGAGGATTTGTTTCTCTCAGAGGTTTGTGAGAGAGTTGTGGGGGAGGAGTTCGTCTGTGTATTTCAGGCTGAGAAGGATAGACCCTTGATGAGTAGGGGAATCAAGGGTTATGGGAAAGGGCAAGAAAGTGGACGTGAGGAATGTTGGATCATCCATGGTCCTGTTGAATAGCAGAGCATATTGAGGGACCGAATGGCCTGTTTTCATTCCAATTTCTAAAGATGTTACAGCCTTTTGTCTTTTTACTATTTGTTTTTAATCTGAGCCTGTTTGATGATGTGCTGTTACATTTGTATGCTTTGTCTTTTCCTTTCACACCTTGGTTAATCTTTCTCACTATTCATTGAGTAAACTGCATATTGATTTGTTCTTTCTGTTTAACTTCATAAAGTTCCCTTTGCTCAGACCCTCCTTCTCCATTTATATTTTCCTTGCAGGAGTATCTCTTTCCATCCCTACACTGTTGGCCGGCATTTTTGCTTTTTTACTTGATACTTAAAAATAAATTTATTGAAAAGATGGCCCAGTCATTTCCCCTTTATTGCAGTATGCTACTGTTTTCAAACTGGGAAGACTCTTACTGGCCTTCAAGCTTTGAAAGCTATCTACCACTCTCCATTTGGCAAGGAATTTCCCCCATTATAATCAAGCGGTGTCCCAGCCAAAACTCCAGGTCAGTGGCTTTACAGCTCCCAGGGTGCTTACATGATCTAAAAATAGGGATTTGTGAGAAGCTGAAATTTGGGCTTCACCTAAATCCCCACGATATCGAATCCTAAAAAAAGTTAACATCTGAGGGAGGAATGAAAGAAGAGAGTGGAAGAGGAGAAAGCAGGGAAACTAAATTACAGGAGTAGTCTTAACTTTCTGAGTCCAACAGAATTTGTTTTGTCGACAGATACAAGAGGAGGAGATTAAAAAGTTGCGTTTGAAAGAGAAAGTTTTTGCAAAGTCTCTTTCTCATCTGGAAACCCAGGACCTGAAGGAAGAGTTGAGGTCTCTAAAGCAACAATTACTCCAAACAGAGAAAGATTTACACAAGTCCCAGTGTGAAATTCTGAGGCAGCAGCAACTCACCACAATGTTCCTCACAAGTTTGAAAACTGAATTACAGTAAGAAGCAAAGACTGAAAATATTCTGCATATATTGTTTCATGTAGACGATGGCAGAACAAAGCTAAGAGATTGTATTCCCTGCCTGGAGAGTTGAGGTGACAGGGCCACAGTCTCACGGTAGGGTGAAGGACTAAGATAAGGAGACATTTCTTTACTCAGACACAAACCAATTTCTTTTCAAGGGCATTTGCTGAGATTTTCTGAAGGGCTTTTGTTTTACTTTCTCAAGGCTTTTTTTCAGTCATTCTCAACAATTCACTTAATAGGTGATCCAGCCACATAGTGACCTGGCCTTCTGTATTTGTGTTGACATATGTGGTATTTAGACACAGAAAGAATCAGAACCAGGTGAATCAATCAGTATCTTCAATAGCTATCAACTCTCCATTAAACCTAAAGCTGCAAGCACACAAATAGAACTATTGGTTTCTTAGACACCGTAGTATTTAAATTGCCACAATACGATAGGCAATTTTTTTTTCAATGTAACTGACTCTCACTTCTACACACAAAAATCAACACCGTCCCACAGACTGGTGTGGTTATGGAACAAGAGTCACAGGAACTGGAGTAGGCCATTCAGTCTGTTGAGTTCTCCTCACATTCTACATTTCTGAGAGGGGGAAGTGGAGCAAAAGGAAGGTAGTGTTAAGGGATTGGATGGAGATGAATTTGTTAAGTGTGTACAAGAAAAATTTCTTATTCAGTATGTGGATGTACCTACTGGAGAATAAGCAAAACCTGACCTATTCTGGGGAAATAAGTCAGAGCAGGCGACTGAGGTGACAATGGGGAGCACTTTTGGGTAAGTGATCATTATTCTATTAGTTTTAAAATAGTTATGGAAAAGAATATACCTGATCTAAAAATCAGAGTTCTAAATTGGAGGAAGACCAATTTTGACGGTATACAGCAAGAACTCTATAAATTTTACTGGGGGTGGATATTTGCAGGTAAGGGACAGCTGAAAAGTGGGAAGCCTTCAAAAATGATATAAGAGTCCAGAGGCAGTATGTACAGTGAGGATGAAGGGCAAGACTGGTAGGCATAGGAAATGCTAGGTGATTAAGAAATTGAGGCTCTCGTCAAGAAAAAGGAACCATATGTCAGGCATAGACAGCAAGGACCGAGTGATTCCCTAGAAGAGTATAATAGGAGTATACTTAAGAGGGAAATCAGGAGGGCAAAAACGGGACCTGAGGTAGGTTTAGCAAACAGGGTTAACAAGAATCCAAATAGTTTCTACAAATACGTTATGGGCAAAAGAGTAACAAGGGAGAGAATAGGACCTCTTAAAGATCAGCAAGGCAGCCTGTGGTGGGACTGCAGGAGATGGGTGAGATACTAAATGAGTATTTTGCATCAGGGTTTACTATGGAGAAGGATATAGAAGCTAGAGAGCTTGGGGAAATATATAGTGTTACCTTGAAAAGGGGGAGGTGCTGGATGTCTTAAAATGCATAAAGCTGGATAAATCCCTAGGGCCAGATCAGGTGTACCCTAAAACATTGTGGGAAGCTAGGGAAGTGATTGCTGGGCTCCTTGCTGAGATATTGTGTCATCGATAGCCATGGATGAGGTGCCAGAAGCCTGGATGTTGGCTAACATGGTGCCACTATTTAAGAAAGGTGGTAAAGAAAAGCCAGGGAACTATAGACTGAAGAGCCTGACATCAGTAGTGGGCAAGCTGGAGGGAATCCTGAGGGACAGGATGTACATGTATTTGGAAAGGCAAGGACTTATTAGGGAGAGTCAACATGGCTTTGTGCACGGGAAATCATGTCTCATTAACTTAATTGAGTTTTTTGAAGAAGTGACAAAGAATTTTGATGAAAGCAGAGCAGTGGACGGTGTCTAAATAGAGTTCAGTAAGGCATTCAACAAGGTTCCACATGGTAGACTGGCTAACAAGGTTAGAGCACATGGAATCCAGGGAGAGCTAGCCATTTGGATACAAAATTGGCGAGAAGGTAGAGACAGAAGGTGGGTGCGTTTTGGACTGGATGCCTATGTTCTTATGTTGTCTGACCAATGCTGTGCTGCAGGGTTTGGTACTGAGTCCACTGGCTTTTTGTCATCTATATGAATGTTTTGGATGTGAATATAGGAGGTATGGTTAGTAAATTTACAGATGACACCAAAACTGGAGGACAACTAAGAAGGGTACAGTACCTCAGGGTGCAACTGGGCCTTGATCAGTTGGGTCAATAGGTTGAGGAATGGCAGATGGAATTTTATCTAGAGAAATGTGAGGTGCCTCATTTTGGCAAGGCAAATCAAGATACAACTAATACAGTTATTGGAAAGGTCCTGGGGAGTGTTGCCGAAAAAGAGGCCTTGGAGTGTGAGTTCATTGTTCCTTGAAAGTGGAGTCGCAGGTAGATGGGGTAGTGAAGGAGGTGCTTGCTATGCTTGCCAGTATTAGTCAGGAGTATAGGAGTTAGGAGGTCAGGTTGTGGCTGTACAGGACATTGGTTCAGCCACTTTTGGAAAATTGCATTCAATTCTGGTCTCCTTGCTAAAGGAAAGATGTTGTTAAACTTGAAAGAGTTCAGAAAAGATTTACAAGGATGTTGCCAGGGTTAGAGGGTCTGAGCTATAGGAGAGGCTGAATAGGCTGGGGCCATTTTCTCTGGAAAATTGGAGGCTGAGGGGTGACTTTGTAGAGGTTTATAAAATCATGAGGGGCATAGATATGATAAATAATCAAGGTCTTTTTCTGGGGGTGGGGGAGTCCAAACTTAAAGGGCATAAGTTTAGGGTGAGAGCGGCAAGATTTAAAAGGGACCTAAGGAGTACCTTTTTCACACGGAAGATAATGTATGTGTGGAATGATTTACCAGAGGAAGTGGAAAATCACCATTTAAAAGGCATTTGGATGGGTATGTGAATAGGAATGGTTTAGAGGGGAAAGGGCCAAATGCTGGTAAATGGGACTAGATTAGTTTAGGATACCTGGTTGGCATTGATGAGTTGGACTGAAGGGTCTGGTTCCATGCTGCACAGCTCTCTGACTCTAAATTGCAGAGCCAAAACTTTCCATGTCTCTCTGAACACAGGATTGTTTCTGGCAGAATGGAGAGTTGCAAAAGTTGTTAGGATGTAGAATGGGCTGCCTGGGAGAGTGGTGGAGGCAGATTCCATTTGAGGTTTCAAGTGAGAAGTGGTTATATGGTTCAAAGTGATGAATGCTGAGGGCTATGGAGATCGAGTTGGAAATGGAAATAGCTGGGTAACTTTTTCAAGAACCGGTACAGACATGATGGATTGAATGGCCTCCTTCTCTACACTAAAATTCTAAGATTATATCATGGTTAATCACCTCCTCAGCACCACTTTTCTGCATTATCCCAGTATTGATTGGTGTCATTTGTCTCCAGTCACTTAGTAGTACTCAATTATTGAGGGGTAGAAAACTTCAAAGATTCTCATCACCATCTGATTGAAGAAATGTCTTCTCATCTCAATCTTAAATGGCTGTCCCTTATCCTGAGGTCATGTGCTCTGGTTCTAGAGTCACCAGTCAGAGAAACCATCTTATCTGTATCCACCTTGTCATGGCCTGTAGGACGCTTGTAAGTATCAGTGAAATAAGACCATGAGACCATAAGACATAGGAGCAGAAGTAAGGCCATTCAGCCCATCGAGTCCACTCCGCCATTCAATCATGGCTGAAGGGCATTTCAACTCCACTTACCCGCATTCTCCCCGTAGCCCACCTCTCATTCATTTAAACTTCCACAAATATAGACCCAATTTCCTCAATCTCACCTCATAAAATAATCCTGCCATCCCAGGGCTTAGACTGCTTAACCTCGATTGCTAATGTGCTGGCTCTGGAGAGAGTTCAGACGATGTTCACAAAAATGATGCCAGGAATGCAAGGCTTGAGATATGATTAGATTACTTACAGTGTGGAAACAGGCCCTTCGGCCCAACAAGTCCACACTGACCCGCCGAAGTGTAACCCACCCATTCCCATACATTTACCCCTTTACCTAACACTACGGGCAATTTAGCATGGCCAATTCACCTGACGTGCACATCTTTGTGACTGTGGGAGGAAACCGGAGCACCCGGAGGAAACCCACGCAGACACGGGGAGAACGTGCAAACTCCACACAGTCAGTCGCCTGAGTCGGGAATTGAACCCGGGTCTCAGGCGCTGTGAGGCAGCAGTGCTAACCACTGTGCCACTGTGCCACCGTGCCATATGAGGAGTACTTGAGGACTCTGAGTCTGCACTTGATGGAGTTGAGGTGGGGAGACATCATTGAAACTTACAGGATATTGAGATAGTCATTAGGAAGATAGTTCCACCAGTAAAAGAGACTAGGAGCCAAGTGCACAGCCTCAGACAGAAGGGATGACCCTTTAGAACTGAAATGAGGCGGAATTTCTCCAGCCGGAGGGTAGTAAATCTGTGGAACTCATTGTCACAGAGAGCTGTGGAGGCCAAGGTATTGAGTGGATTTAAGACAGAGATAGATTCTTGATGAGCAAGGGGATCAAGGATTATGGGGAAAAGGAGAATAGGGCTGAAAAACATATCAGCCATGGTAGAGTAGTGGAGCAGTCTCAATGAGCCAAATGGCCTAATTCTGTTTCCATATTTAAATGATCATATGGTTTCCTTCCATGGCAAGTTTATCCCTCCTCAGATAAAGAAAACAAACTTACATTATCTTTCAGGTGAGTTCTCATAGTTCTGTACAACTGCAGTAAGCCATCCTTACTTCTGTACACTAATCGTCTTGAAGTGAATGCCAACACATTGTTTGTTTATTTCAATTGCTTGCTGCACCTACAGGTCAGCTTTTAGTGAGACTGGTCATGGATAATGTGTTTATATTTTATACACAAAGCTGGAACCAGGTAGTTGTTATACTTTATACTGCAATTCACATCTCAACCTCAAGCTTAAATTTAACAAATGACACAGTATTAATTTTCCTCATATGGCATCTCCTGAACATGTGCAGCCTTAAGCGAGAAATTGCATATTCATTTGCAGAAATTCATTACCTCAATAATTTCATTTTATCCTGTCCCGGGTTAGCTGAGTGTTCCAACATTAATAAGTTTAAAAGGTTTGCATCTCTTTTTCATCATCCTCCCCCTTCCCACTTGTAGATTCCTTTCCAGCCCCTGTAACATACCGCTCCCCTTACCACCTTACTCTCAGATACACCCCTCCCCTTAACAGCTCACTCTCAGATAACCCCTTCCTCACCACTCACTCTCGGTTACACCCTTCCCCCTACCACCTCACTCTCAGACACCTCATCCACTTCTCTGTCACCTCACTCTCAGACACCCCCTTCTCTGTCACATCACTCTCAGATACCCCCTTCCCTGCCACCTCACTCTTGGTTACCCCCTTCCCCCTACCACCTCACTCTCAGATACCCCCTTTCCCCCAC
>NC_057722.1:61249831-61344376 GCF_004010195.1 Chiloscyllium plagiosum
ACCTCACTCTCAGATACCTCCTTCCCCCTCCACCTCACTCTCAGATACCCCAGTCTCAGTTCACCCCAGCCACGGATTTGCTCACAGCCCATTCATTTTTCTGCCCTTTTCTTCTTTCCTACCCTACTCATTGCTCCCCCAATCACAGGCACGTTCTCTCCTGAACCAGCGTTTTGTGCCAGGACCAACTCTAGAATAGAAGCTAAGCCCACAACTGACTCGATGGTCAGAGTATTCCCCACTAAAGCCACACCTGTGGTACTGGGAAAAACCTGGGTCACTGAGTGGAAAGCCTCAAGCCTCAGTTTAGTTCAGATGTCAATTTCCAGACTGGGAGTTCAACTCAACTTTGTTTTTCAGAAGACAATTCCTCTTTCTCTCTCTCCTCCACACCAGTCATCTACTGCCCACCCTGGTTCCCTGGGTAACTAACAACCTGTTGCCTAGCATCTGCCCATGACACTCTGAGTTGGTTGCTAGGAAACATGTAACAGCTGGTTGAGAATGTTTCTCCTGATTGTTCCCACCCTCTCTCACCCCCAACTGTGAGGCTCAGCCTGTCTCCTCACTCAATAGTCTCCAATAGCACTGTCCCTGACATCTATCCGACAGTTGGCAGTAGTACTGGGTTAGTAATCTGCAGAATGTGAGTTCAAAGAACCCACAAGATGCCATCTGAATTTAGATTTTTGTTCAAACAAGTTGGAAAGAAGGAAATGTGATCAGTAAAAATGACAATCGAGCTGTCAGATTATGACAAAAGGCTAAGTTGGTTCACTAATATGCATAAACCCATGATGATCTACAACACCAGGTTGATCTTTTCTGTTAATGCACACCATCTTTACTCTGCTCACTGACCCACATTGGCTCTCAGTCTGACAAGCCTGCAAGCTTATCTTTCTCATCTTGGTGCTGAAATCTCTTCATTATGTCACCTTGATCCCTGTAACGTCTTCAAGCCCCACAACCCTCGATGATGTCTGCACTCCTGTTATTCTCTTGCTCAGTCCTCAATTTCCATTAGTGCATTGGGAATGCAAACTCTGAAATATCCTCTCTCCATCTTTCTCTCTTTCTTCTATGGCAAGTCATTGGTGCCACTATTTAAGAAAGGTGGTAAGGACAAGCTAGGGAACTATAGACCAGTGAGCCTGACATTGATGGTGGGCAAGTTGTTGGAAGGAATCCTGAGGGACAGGATGTACATGTACTTGGAAAGGCAAGGATTGACTGGGATAGTCAACATAGCTTTGTGTGTAGAGACTCATGTCTCACGAACTTGATTTGAATTTTTTGAAGAAGTAACGAAGGGCAGAGCGGTAGACATGATCTATAGGGACTTCAGTAAGGTGTTCGACAAGGTTCCTCATGGGAGGTGGTTAGCAAGGTTAGATCTCATGGAATACAGGGAGAACTACCCATTTGGATACAGAACTGGCTCAAAGGTAGAAGGGTGATGGTGGAGGGTTGTTTTTCAGACAAGAGGCCTGTGACCAGTGGTGTGCCCCAAGGATCGGTGCTGAGTCCACTACTTTTCATCATTTATACAAATGATTAGGATATGAACATAGGAGGTAAAGTTAGTAAGTTTGCAGATGACACCAAAATTGGAGGTGTAGTGGACAACAAAGAAGGTTCGTTCAGAATACAATGGGATCTTGATCAGTTGGGCCAATGGGCTGAGAAGTGGTAGATGGAGTTTAATTTAGATAAATGCGAGGTGCTGCATTTTGGAAAGCAAATCTCAGCAGGACTTATACACTTAATGGTAAGGTCCTGTGGAGTGTAGCTGAGCAAAGAGACCTTAGTTCATAGTTCCTTGAAAGTAGATTCACAGGTAGATTGGATAGTGAAGAAGGCATTGGTATTCTTTCCCTTTTTGGTCAGAGCATTGAGTACAGGAGTTGGGAGTTTATGTTGTGGCTGTACAGGACATTGGTTAGGCCACTTTTGGAATATTGCGTGCAATTCTGGTCTCCTTCCTATTGGAAGGATGTTGTGAAACTTGAAAGGGTTCAGAAAAGACTCACAAGGATGTTGCCAGGGTTGGAGGATTTGAGTTGTAGGGTGAGGCTGAATAGGCTGGGGCGTGTTGGAGGCTGAGGGGTGACCTTACAGAGTTTGATAAAATCATGAGGAGCATAGATAAAATAAATAGACAAAGTCTTTTCCCTGGGGGTGGGGAGTCCAGAACTGAAGGGCACAGGTTAAGGTTGAGCGGGGAAAGATATAAAAGGGATCTAAGGGACCACCTTTTCATGCAGAGGGTGTGTGGATGGAATGAGCTGCCAGAAGAAGTGGTGGTAGTTGGGCAATTACAGCATTTAAAAGGCATCTGGATGGGTGTATGAATAGGAAGAGTTTGGAGGGATATGGGCCAAGTGCTGGCAAATATGACTAGATTAGTTCAGGATATCTGGTCGGCATGGACGAGTTGGACCAAAAAGCCTGTTTCCATACTGTACATCTCGATGACTCTATGACTCTGTAACCTATTTAGATGTCCAAGCTCTTACTCACTCATATCACAGAGGCTCGGTGTCAGAAATACACCTGTGACCCACCTTTTGATATATTATTATGTGACGACACTATATAAATACAAGTTGTGGATGACTTTTATGTCATCAAGCAAATGCACATCCCAGCTCCTTGTATAGTTCTTAAATTTCCAAGAGATATATTCCTTTTCCAAATCTCTTTTACTTCAGGAATGCAGCTATCCAGCAGAATGTTGGATATTATGTGCCATCTGCTGACTTTTACCACATCTGCAATCAACTGGATATCATTGTCCAAGCTACGCGTGACGGATCTCTGAGCACACTGCCTGCAGACTCAGCTATTCGCAGATTCCCTCAGGTAATATTCCATACCTGAACAGGATGTCAAAAATTTCCAGATATCCAAAACTGCAGATGAGGAAATACTCAGCTATGTCAATTTCACCCAATGGCCACATTCATTGTGTCATGACTTAAAGTTGAACAAAATATTGGGAATGGGAGCAATGCAGGTGGAGGTCAAATCTAGGAGAAAGTGAGGACTGCAGATGCTGGAGATCAGAGCTGAAAATGTGTTGCTGGAAAAGCGCAGCAGGTCAGGCAGCATCCAAGGAGCAGGAGAATCGACGTTTCGGGCAAGCTCCCGAATGTTTCTTTATGTAAGAATTCTTTATGATACAGAAGCCAGCCTTCTGTAAGAATATAACATCCAGGACACACTCAGTTCCATGGGGTTGTTATTAGTTGGCTGGTTGAAAATATTAGTTACTTGCAATTCTACTGAGAAGTAGGGGTGGGCAGGTTGCAAGGTTTTCAATAGGTCATTCAAGGAAATTGAAGATCACTGAAGAGGAGTTCAAAGATGACATGGAATCATAGAATTTTAGAATCCCTACAGTGTGGAAGCAGGCCATTTAGTCCATCAAGTCCATACTGACTCTTCAAAAACCATCCCACCCAGACCCACTCTGTCCTGTATCCTATATTTCCCATAGCTAATTCACCTAGCCTGCACATCTCTTGATATGATGGGCAATAGAGCATGGCCAATCAACCTAACTGACATAACCTTAGACTGTGGGAGGAAACTGGAGCACCCAGAGGACACCCATGAAGACACAGGGAGAATGTGCCACTCCATACAGTCACCTGATGGTGGAGTCTAACCTGGGTTCCTGGCGCTGTGAGGCAGTATTACAAAAATAAGTGAGTATGAGACAGAGAGAAGTAATCCAGGTGGCTCTTCATTGTTTCAGCTCAACAGGTGGCTCAGTGCTTAGCACTGCTGTCTCACAGCTCCAGGGACCCAGGTTCGATTCCAGCCTCGGGTGACTGTCTGTGTGGAGTTTGCTTATTCTCCCTTTGTCTGTGTGGGTTTCTTCTGGGTGCTCCGGTTTCCTCCCACAATCCCAAGATGTGCAAGCCAGGTGAATTGGCCATGCTAAATTGCCCGTAGTATTAGGTGCATTAGTCAGGGGTATATATAAGGAAGGGGAATGGGTCTGGGTGGGTTACTCCTCGGAGGGTCGGTGTGGACTTGTTGGGCCGAAGGGCCTGTTTCTATACTGTAGAGTATCTAATCGTGTAAGGCAGTGCTGCTTTAAACTGTACTGCTTGGTGGACCATTCAACTACACACATTTTGCATAAAAGACTCAGTGAAAAGTCAAGAGCAGTTGGATAAATTTGTGGTGTCTAAACTTAGGTAAAAATTTTAGGAATTAAAAGCTATTCTAATGGTGACCACAAGACAATTGTAGTAAAAACACATCTGGTTCACTAATATCCTTTATCATTACAATCAGCTGTTCTTACCAGTATGGCCTACATGAGACTCCTGAACCACACCAGTATGGCTGGTTTTTAACTGCCCTCTGAAATGGCCAAACAAGCCACTCAATTCAAAGGTAATTAGAAATAGCCTAGCCATCAGTGCTCACACTCCATTAAAAAAAAAGGTACAGCAAGGAGTCATATAAAGGACCATCTTTACAGCAATTATAGCATAAGGTTAGGTACAGAGAGAATTTCCAACACTATCCCATCAAACACTCCCAGGATAGCTACATCACAGGATTATATACAGAGTAAAGCTCCTGCTGCACTGTCAGAAGAGCAGCACTGCCCCTCCTTAGTTATTCTAACAACTGAGTGACTTGCTAGTTAAGCATTGATTATACTGGTGAGGGATTGGTCAAGTTACATGTAAACCCAGCTGGGTTTTGCTGCCACATTTCCTTATTAATGATGATTTTTACTGACAACGGTGGTTTTTAAATTGTGCCCAAATTCTCAAACATCCATTTTGGAAATAAATTCCTCCTTTGTTATGTTGTGTCTCCCACCCTTTAGATTGACAATCCCTGCAGGAGCCATCAGACATCTCACTGTGCACTCACCATCATGAAGGGTTCTTACTGCGAGATTTTCAATTTTCACAGATTCTGGACTTGATGGCTAATTTCCTGACCTGGTTTCAAAATATCCTGTTCTGACATTCGTGGAATCTGACTGCTTTAACTTTTCTGTGTTCCCACAGGATGTTCCTGTTTTGTTCACGGAATCTGCACCCTCTCCATGCCATGAACAAGTGCTGTGAGTCTATTAAGTTGTAATAGTACAGTTGTATTTCAGTGAGAGACAGAGCCACAATTTGATTCACTGTCAGCTTATCTTTGGAGGGGTCCCATCTTGGTTAGCGTTCACTGATCAACCTCCAACCTTCTCCATTTACCAGACATGTCACAGGCTGGTTCGGTCAAATGTCATGACCTATCCACAGAGCGGAACGCAATCTCAGTCAGCGACTCATCATGACCTGGACAGGTGACCTTTGACCCTTGATATATGTGACCCCACTCTTGGTGGGTATAATATGAGAAAGCACATGGCCATGTGGTCTTTGCCATCAATTTCCAAGGTTAGCCATCTTCAGTCACAGCCCTGCTTATAGTCACAGTCTGTCACTGTGCCTTATTATAGGCCATCGCCTCTCTAAACCTTTGACCTCGCTCTGTTTGCCCAACTAACTGGTATCCAGCAGATTCAGCACTAGCATTTGGCCATTTCACTAGTGGGATTTAAGTGCTGTAGATTTTTATTGAAACAGTTTGGTGGTCAATGACAAGTCATTGGGATAGTAATCCACAGCCTTAGACTCTGGAGTTTAAATTCCATCAGGACAGATTGTCATATTTGAAATTTGGAAAAGGGTAATGACCCTGTAACCATTGTCAATTGTTGTAAAAATCACATGAATCCCTAAGTCCTTTAGGGAAGGGAACTGCCATCCTTACCTGGTCTGGCCTACATGCGACTCCAGACCCACAATGATCTGTTTGATTCTTAAATGTCCTTTCAAATGGGTTAGAGAGACTCTCAATTCAAAGGCAATTAGAGATGGGTAATAAATATCAACCTTGGTAGGTTCACCATATCCCATTTTTTAAAAAAAATGCTACTGATCCGTCTCTGAACCCTGGATCTCACAAATCTATTCTGGGTCCTCATTGTTTAGAATTGAACGCAGTCCCATTGGCAATTGTTGAGGAGATGAATGTATGCTTCAAGCCACGTCACTTAACTGTAGACAGTCACAAGGCCGTGGGTTTGACCCCAAACCAGAGGATGGAATACATAATGTTGGCTAAATTCCCAATGTCAGTGCTGAGGGAAGGCATGCAGGTCCAGAGCTGCTTTCTTTCAAAGAAGATACTAAGCCAAAGTTTCATCGACCCTTTTGTGTAGACATAACATACACATGTCGACAATTGGAACATTATAAAGTATTTCTCCCCAGTGCTTTGGGACCAGCATTGATTTTTTAACTAGCTTTGCTGAAAGATAATCGATGCAGTTATTATGTTGCCTTTTTGAGATGTTTAGAATGTCTTGCCCCCACTCTACCCTTTACAGGCAGGCGATTCCAGTCTATCTTTACAGTTGCTGAAACACCCACTGTCAATATTCTAAGACTTACCATTGACTACAAACTGAATTGTACTTGTCATATAAGTAATGTGGCTGCAGGAGCAGGTCAGAGGCTAGGAATCCTGCAGTGAGTAATTCACCACTTGATTCCCCAAAGCCCACCCACTGTCTAAAAGGCAGGCGTGTGACAATACTCCCCACTTGCCTGGATGAGTACAGCTCCAACAACACTGAAGAAACTTGACACCATCCATGACAAAGCAGCCCATTTGATTCACACCACATCCACAAACATCCACTCCCACCACCACCAATGCTCAGCATCAGCAGTTTGTACCATCTGTAAGATGAACTGTAGAAAGACACAAAGGTTCCTTAGACAGCAAGTTCCTAACTCAAGACCATGACCATCTAGAATGACAACAGTAAAAGGTACATGGGAGCATCACCAACTGTAACTTTACTCCATTTAGCATCCTGATTTGGAAATATATTGCCATTACTTCAGGATCACTGGGTCAAAAGTCGGGAACTCCCTCCTTAACAGCATTGTGGGTTTATCAACACCAAAAAAAATTACAGCAGTTCAAGAAGGCAGCTCACCACCACCTTCTCAAGGGCAACAAGAGATGAGCAATAAATGCTGGCTCAGCCAGCGATACCACATCCCATGAATGAATGAAAATTAAATAAAATTAAAGGTCCCCATAATTTTAATTCTTGCACCTCTCTGTAATTTCCTTGCAAATGTTTTTCTGTATCTTCCCCATGAGCTATAAGACCATAAGACAAAGGAGCAGAAATTAAGCCATTCAACCCATCAAGTCTGCTCCGCCATTCAATCATGGCTGATATGTTTCTCAACCCCATTCTCCCGCTTTCTCCCCGTAACCCGTCTTAAACATACTCAATGATGTGGTCTCCACAGCCTTCTGTTGCAGTGAATTCCATTGATTTACCACCCTCTGGCTGAAGAACTTTCTCTTTATCTCCCTAAAAGTTCTTCCCTTTACTCTAAGGCTGTGCCCTTTGATCCTAGTCTCTCCTACCAATGGAAACATCTTCCCAGCATCCACTCTGTCCAGGCCACTCAGTATTCTGTAAGTTTCAATTCGATCCCTGCACGCCCCATACTTCTAAACTCCATCAAGTATAGATTCAGAGTCCTCAAATGTTCCTCATATATTAAGCTGTTCATTTCTGGGAGCATTCTCGTGAATCTCCTCTGAACATGCTCCAGGGCTAGGACATCCTTCCTGAGATATGGGGCCCAAAACTGTGCACAATACTCCAAATGTGGCCTGACTAGAGCCTTATTGAGCCACAGAAGTACATCCCTGCCTATATATTCATGTCTCCTCGAAATAACTGCCATAATTGGATTTGCCTTCCTAACTACTGACTGAACCTGCAAGTTTACCTTGAGAGAACCCTGGACTAAAACTCCCAAGTTTCTTTGCACTTCAGACTTTTGAACTTCCTCCCCATTTAGAAAATAGTCCTAACCTCTATACCTCATCAGTACGATCAATCCCTTCTTATTTTGTGTTCCTTATTTTCCTTTCTAATCTTATCTCTGGTTCCCATCTCAAGTTAGATGAAACTTTCCCTGATTACAATTACAAAGCACACTGCATATCCATTGAGGATGATCGAGGAATGGACTGTGGTGCCACAGAGAGAGTAGTCCCTCTGGAATGATCACAGGGCAGGGAGGTGTGGGGAAGATGTGTTCGCAGGTGGCATTATGGTGAATGTGACGGAAATAGGGGAAGATGTTTGAATAAACAGGCTGGTGGAAACATGGGCTACAAGGGGAACTGTGTGATGACTTTGAATGGAGAAAGGAAGGGGTGAGGAAGAGGCATGAAATAGAATGGAACAGAAGTAGACTGTTCAGGCTGCTCAAGCCTGCTCTACCATTCAGTAGGACTATGGCTGGTCCAATAATCCTCACAACTTTCCTGTATTTTCCCCATAGCCCTTGGTTCTCCTACTGATCAAGCATTCCTCTATCCCTGCCTTAAAAAATACACAAGAAGACGGTTAACTAGGGGAGGAGGAAATCCTGTTTTGAGAATAAGAGGAATACATAATTGACACTTCTATCATCTGAACAGACAGGACAGCAACAGAGAAGCTGGGGGATCAGGGGTCACTGTTAGTGCCAGATCTGCTGAGAATTTTCAGCTTTCTCTTTTTTTTATTCCCGATTTCTCGCATCATAGCATTTTGTTTCTTTATTTTCACTCCATAGAAATGACCAAGAGGAACCAGAAAAACTCAAAGGAATGCCCAATGTCTCTGTAAACCAAACAGCTTCAGCTACTGGGAAGAAGGCCAAGAAAGGAAGGAGAAGGTTAAAGGCCAGATTAATCCATAAGACTGTTAACCAAACAGATTTAACAGAATCTCATACCAAATCTATGACCCCACCACATGATGGTCTACCATTTTCCTCATCCTCATCAGACCAGGGAAAACCGACCACTGGGGACGAAAACCAATCAAACTCTAAAGGAAAGGGTCAACTGAGTCCTCCTCATGATGTAAGGCATGTGATTTGAAATGTAAGCCTAAATCCCAAGTATCAGCTGATATTCCTTTACATAATAACCATTGATTTACAGTAACTGTGCCTAGTTCTGTCCTCCATTCCCAACTTTTCCATGCCACATTTATGATCCCCACAAGCTTTTTCCTACCTCTCTACTCCTCATCCTATCAATCTATCTTTCCAGTCTGTACTCCCTCCAGATTCTTCTTAATGTGTTTTGTGTTATTAACTTCAAGCACTCTCTGAGGCAATGAAATCCACTTTCTCACCACCCTCTGAAAGAAGCCACTTCTCCTGAATCTCCAACTGCTCTGTAAATTATACTGCAGCTCTGTAGACCCCTGGTTGGACCACACTTGGAATATTGAGTTCAGGGTGTAGGTTTGCTTGCTGAGCTGTAGGTTTGATATCCAGACGTTTCATTACCTGGCTAGGTAACATCATCAGTGGCGACCTCCAAGTGAAGCGAAGCTGTTGTCTCCTGCTTTCTATTTATATCTTTCTCCTGATGGGGTTCCTGGGGTTTGTGGTGATGTCATTTCCTGTTCGTTTTCTGAGGGGTTGATAGATGGTATCTAGGCCTATGTGCTTGTTTATGGCGTTGTGGTTGGAGTGCCAGACCTCTAGGAATTCTCTGGCATGTCTTTGCTTAGCCTGTCCCAGGATAGATGTGTTGTCCCAGTCGAAACGGTGGGTTTTTTTCATCCGTGTATAGGGCTATGAGGGAGAGGGGGTCGTGCCTTTTTGTGGCTAGCTGGTGTTCGTGTATCCTGGTGGCTAACTTTCTTCCTGTTTGTCCTACGTAGTGTTTGTGGCAAATCCTTGCATGGAATTTTATAGATGACGTTGATTTTGTCCATGGGTTGTACTGGATCTTTTAAGTTTGTTAGTTTTTGTTTGAGAGTGTTGGTGGGTTTGTGTGCTACTAGGATTCCGAGGGGTCTCAGTAGTCTGGCTGTCCTTTCTGAAACTTCTTTGATATATGGTAAGGTGGTTAGGGTTTCTGGCTGTGTTTGGTCTGCTTGTCGTGGTTTGTTCTTGAGGAATCTGCGCACTGTGTTTTTTGAGTATCCGTTCTTCTTGAATACGTCGTTAGGTGGTTCTCCTCTGTTTTCCGAAGTTCGTCTGTGCTGCAGTGTGTGGTGGCTCGTTGGAATAGTGTTCTGATACAGCTTCGTTTGTGTGTGTTGGGATGGTTGCTGGTGTAGTTAAGTATTTGGTCAGTGTTTGTCGGTTTTCTGTATACGCAGGTTTGTAATCTCCCTTGTCCTTCCTTTCTACTGTGACGTCCAGAAATGTGAGTTTGTTGTCGGTTCCTTCCTCCTTGGTGAACTTTATGCCTGTGAGGGTGTTGTTGATGATGTTAACTGTCTCTTCTATTCTTGTTTCGTTTTGTGATGACAAAGGCGTCATCTATGTAGCGAACCCAGATTTTTGGTTTGATGATTGGTAGGGCTGTTTGTTCTAGCCTTTGCACTACCGCTTCTGCTATGAATCCTGATTCAGGCTAAGCAAAGACACGCCAGAGAATTCCTAGAGGCCTGGCAATCCAACCACAATGCCATAAACAAGCACATAGATCTAGATGCCATCTATCAACCCCTCAGAAAACGAACAGGAAATGACATCTGCATAAACCCCAGGAACCCCATCCAGCAGAAAGAAATAAATAGAAAGCAGGAGACAACAGCTTCGCTTCACTTGGAGGTCACCACTGATGATGTTACCTAGCCAGGTAATGAAACGTCTGGATATCAAACCTACACCCTAAACCTCAACCTGAGCTACAAACCTTCACAAACCTTGCGATATTGGGTTCAGTTCTGGTTGCCTCTTTATAGGAAAGATGTGGAAGGAAGCTTTCGAGAGGGTGCAGAGGAGATTTAGTACGATGCTGCCTGGACTGGAGGGCATCTCTTATGAAGAAAAGTTGAGGGAGCTCAGGCTTTTCTCATTGGAGTGAGGAAGAATGACATGTGACTTGAGAGAGGTGTACAAGATGTTGAGAGGCATAGATAGGGCGAATAGCCAGAGAATTTTCCCCATGGCAGAAATATCTGTCACAAGGGGCATCATTTTAAGGTGATTGAAGGAAGGTTTAGGAGAGATGTCAGAGGTAGGTTCCTTACACAGAGAGTGGTAAGTGCGAGGAATGCACTGCCAGCACTGATAGTAGAGTCAAATACATTAGGGACATTTAAACAACTCTTGGATAGGCACGTGGAAGTTAATACAATGATGGGTATGTAGGTTAGTCTGATCTTAGAGTAGGATAAAAGGCCAGCACAACATTGACGGCCGAAGAGCCTGTACTGTGCTGTACTGTTCCTTATTCTATGTTCTTTGCTCAACAGGCTTATATACCTGGGCCCTGGTTCTGACCTTGCCTACAGATAGAAACCTCTTCTTCATGTCCATTCGAGCAAACCTTTCTGGGATTGCCAAGTCTTTACAATGTGACGTCTCGGGACTCAAAAGTCAAAATGTCAAAGAGAACTGGGGTTTCTCTACTGTTTAGAAATGTCAAGTGACTTTGTGGAGAATGCAAACAAAAGATTTTAAGAGAGATTAAAAGAATGGACTTTATTATCTGGGTTGAGGTGGTATGTGTTTTTTTGAACACATACCTAGATGTGACTAACCTGGAGAGGTTTGCAAAGAAAGAATTCTTCTCTCTCTGTCTCTCCTCATCCCCCCCCCCCCCCCCGCCCCCTCCTCCACCAACCACCACCCACCTCTCTCTCTCTCTCTCTCAATTAAGTATTTGTGAATACTGAAGGTTTCAATAGTCAGGATTGCCAACTGGTTCACATCTGAATCTGGAATCTGGTCTGAAAATCTTCTATCACTCTGCAATCAAGTGAAATCAGATCTCATCAACAGGAAGTCAAAGAGACTATGATAGATCAAACCATACTGGAACTTTTGATCTGCAGGACACCTTTCTTTCTCTTGAACATTTTTCCACCCATCATACACCTGTGTGATCTCGCCTGGTCGGTGCCTGAGTGTGTGTGTTTGGGATAAAGTGGAATGTAGTTTAATCCCAAGTTTAGTTGATGATGAGTTTTGCTACTTAGTCTGAGAATACGATTTGTCTTTACTAATCATGTTAATATTGAGCTAATTGAAAAAAAACTGGGTGAAAGATTCTCTTGTCCTAGCTTACAGTACTAAAGAGAAACAAGTTGACAATTTTTGTGATTAAACAAGACATTTACACTTTTTCACCAGCTATCGTGTAGTGGGGCTTGATTTCTAGCACGTTCCCCCATTTGGACTTGTCATTAGTGTGAGAGGAAACCCACTAATATTTTCGTGAGAAGAGACTCTCATCTTAAACGTGGTTTAGTTTATTGTATGATTACATTCTGGTGCCAGTGCATTAAAAGGTTAGATGGGGCCCTCTAGTGGTGCAGTGGTATTGACGCTACTCCCATCCTCTCGACCAGGTGGCCCAGGTACAAATCCTACCTGTTCCAGAGATGTGTAATAACATCTCTGAACAGTTGATTAATAATTTAAAAAAAGTTAGACATCCCTACTAAGGCTACTGGGAAAATTATGTCTTCACCCAACAAGACCTGAAAATATTCTCAATTTCCCCACTTGAGCCCTTAAGACATTGGGGGGTCTTAAGATCATCTCGAACATTAACCCTTTCAGAACCATTTGTTTTTATTCATTCACAGGAGGAGGGCATCTCTGTCCAGGCAGCATTTATTGCATATCCCTAATTGCCAAGGGGGCAGTTCAAAGTCATTGCTGAGGGCCTGGAGTCACATGTAGGCCAGATCAGGTGAAGATGGCAGTTTCCTTCCCTAAAAGACATTCGTGAAACAGATGGGTTTTCCAACAATTGACAATGGGTTCATTGCCATCTTCAGGCGAAAGCAAGGACTGTAGATTCTGGAGATCAGAGTCAAGATTAGAGTGGTGCTGGAAAAGCACAGCAGGTCAGGCAGCATCCGAGCAGCAGGAATGATTCCTGGTGAAGGGCTTTTGCCCGAAATGTCGATTTTCCTGCTCCTCGGATGTTGCCTGACCTGTTGTGCTTTTCCAGCACCATTCTGATCTTGACTCATGGCCATCTTTAGACACTTAATTCGGGATATTTATTGAATGCATATTCCACTATCAGCCCTAGCAGGGTTCAACCATTAACTCATTAACTGCCACAAAGCTCACTTTGAATTTTTCAAATATGTTATGTTCAGGTCAGCAGGAATCCCACCTCAGGGCCTTAACAAGCAGAATGTCAGAGATAATGAGGTAAGGCATGTTTCAGCTCTCAACCTTGTCTAGGTTCATGAGCGAGTGAAGAAAAGAAAAATGTCAAAAGAGAGCAGCATGCCATTCTAATGGGGAGATCCTAAATTTGTTCAGGCACGATACTAATATCTCAGAATAATTATTTATTTTCTGTCCTCATTGAAGTAAGAGCTGCTAGAATTGAAAGCTGAATTTAATGAACCTCAGGGACTCAGTGTCATCATTAGGGCACAGCATGGGGTTAGGCACAGAGTGAAGTTCCCTTTACACCATCTGCAACAAACACTCCCAGGTCAGGTACAACAAAGCAGTCTATGTCTATAGAAACTTTCATGATTGTTGCACACAAAACCACTACAAGACAATAAAATGCTTTTTGAAATGCAGTCATTGCTGGATACATGGCAGCCAAATTGTGCACAGCAGGACCTCACAAACAGGTCTGGGCTGAATGGCCTTCTCTGTGACATCTGAACTCTGTGATAATGATTAAGACTGTTTTTCTGATATCTGTTGAAGGGTCATTGCAGGGCTAATTTATCAGGAAGAATGCTCCCTCTCCTCTTCCATTCAGTTCTCCAAAATCATTTACATCCAGGTCAGGGTCTCAGTTTAACATCTCACCAAAAAAGACAGTACTTCTGACGTGGCAGCACTTCTTCAATGATGCCACCTCTGTGCTGCACTACAAGTGTCAAGAGTCAGGACTTAAACGATGACTTTCTATTTCAGAGGTGAGACACAGAGTCATAGGTAACACCCAACTCCAATCAAGGACCCACTGGCAGATATATCAATGCCTGTAAAATTAAATATGTCACATTTGTTTTTATTCTGTTATTTGCAAGCTGTCATTCTGATTGGCTTTATTTAATGATCGTATTTGTTTAATTAAAGTTACCATTTTCCCTTACAATCAGCACATGTTCAATACTAGCTCCTCAAAATAGTGGTTTTGGACACATACCTGCAGGTGCAATGACATGACCTCTTACCTTTGACCCCGGCCGACATGCCCACCATTGGCCACCTGCATGTCTATCTCATAATCCTCCATCTTCCCTTTTGATGATTCCCTTCCAATTGGATGATTCTTGTCTGTGTTTGTCCCCTTCCCATGTCAGGCCTGTTTCTAACTAATACACTAAAATGTTTAGATATAATGAGCAAAAAAGGTACTTTTTAAAAAATGCTGATCATTTTCCTCCTGGAATTTGCTCTGAGTGCCCTGGAGAGTTAGTCATAGAGTCATACAACATAGAAACAAGACCCTAAACCACACTAATCCCATTTACTTGCATTTGGTTGAGAGTCCACACTGGAAAAACACAGCAGGTCAGGCAGCATCCGAGGAGCAGGAGAATCAATATTTCGTGATGAAGGGCTTATGCCCAAAACATCAAAAAATGCTGCCTGACCTGCTGTGCTTTTCCAGTGCCACACTTTTTGACTCTGATCTCCAGCATCTGCAGTCCTCACTTTCTCCTGATAGCCTACGGTACCCTGGCATTTTAAATGCTCATCCAGAACATTCTTAAATGCTACGAAAGTATTTGCCTCCACAACACTCTATATTCCATATTTCACCTGCTAGGTGAAAAAAACATATTTTCTCAGAGCTCCACTAAACCACTTTATCCTCACCTTAAACTCATGCCGACCGGTATTAGACACATCTGCTGTGGGGAATAGATTCTCATCCTGTCATAATTTTGTCTACCTCCATCAGATCCCACCTCAACCTCCTCCACTCCAGAGAAAACAAACTCAGCCTATCCAGTCTCTTCTCATAACTGAGATTTCTCATTCCATGCACCATCCTGGTGAATCTCCTCTGTACTCTCTTTTGTGTAATCACGTCGTTCTGATAGTGTAGTGACCAGAACTGCACACTTTATTCTATCTGTGGCCTAAACAATGTTGTATAATGTTGTAACACGACTTCTTTACCCCTATAATCTATGCCCCACCGAATGAAGGCAAGAATCCCATATGCCTTCTTCACCACCGTGATTACCTGACCTGACATTTCAGGGATCTATGGACTTACACACTAAAGTCCCTTTGTTCCTCAGTACTCCCTAGGAACCTACCATTCATCATGAATACCCTTCCCTCCCAAAATGCATCACCTCGTATTTATTGGGTTAAATTGCTCTGGCTACTTTACCAGCCGACCTACATCAGACTGTATCCTGAGAGCATCTGCCTCACTATTAACAACACCATGAATTTTCACGCTGTACACTTACTAACCATACCTTCTACATTCACTTCCAAGTTGTACAGACAAACAATAAGAGTCCCAGCATTGATCCCTTTGGTGCACTGCTGGCCACAGGCATCCAATCACAAAAATAACCCTCCATCATCACTGTTTGCCTCCTATTTGTGTGCCAATTTTGGATCCAGTTTGTCAACTTGCCTTGGATCTCATGTGCTCTTATCTTTTGGACCAGCCTTCCACATGGGATCTTGTCAAACTCCTTACTGAAGCCAGGTAAACCACATTAATTGCATTGCTTTCATTAATATATTTAGTCAGCTGTTCAAAAACTCAATTAAATTAGTCAGTCACGAATCTCCCTCCAACAAATCTGTGCGGATTGTCCATGATCAATCTTTGCCTTTCCAAGTACTGATTAATCCTGTCCCTGAGACTTTTTTTCCAATAATTTCCCTGATATCAGACTAACTGGTCTGTAATCCCTGCTGTCCCTCTTCAACAACTTCCAAGTTGGAAACTTCCAATTTAATCTTCCACTGTTTCCAAGGAAACAAATTCAACTTCCTTAACTTGGAAAGCCCTGAGATCTGGAGTGACTTTTTCCAACTCTTCCTCGGGGGTTGGATAGTAAACAATGAACTCACAAATGAATTAACTAAGAATGTGAATGACACATTTTTGTTGTACTTTTTATTTGTTAGTAGGACCTGGGCGTCATTGGCTTAGCTAAAATGTATTGTCCATCCCTAATTGCTCTGGACCTTCTTGAACTGCTGCAGTCCTTAGGCTGTAGTGACACCCACAAAGCCTTTAGGGTGGGAGTTCCAAGATTTGACCCAGTGTCACTGAAGAAACAGTGATACATTTCCAGGTCAGGGTGATGAGTGGCTTGTAGGGGAACTTGCAAGTGGTGATGTTCCCATGCATCTGTTGTCCTTGTACTTCTCGATGATAGAAGCCATGGTTTCGAAGCTTCAGATGGAAGAGCCTTAGTGAGTTGCTGCATTGCACCTTGTAGATGGAACACAGCTCTGCCACTCTGCGTCAGTGGTAAAGAGAGTGAACGTTGAAGGTGGGTTGCTGACAATCCAATGGGGCTGCTTTGTCCTGGACAGTGTCAGGATTCTTGAAAGAAGTTAGAGGTGAATTAATCCAAACAAGTAGAGAGTGTTCCGTCACACTCCTGATAATGCCTTTTAGATAGTTGACAGGCTTTGGGGAATGAGGAATTGAGCAAAAAAAGTGGAGAAAGGAATTGAGATACATATCATCGATGATGTATCAGAATAGCAGAACAGACTCGAGGGGCTGAATGATCTCATCCTGTTCCAATAATAAGAAAGTGATTCGACAGATAATAATGATAGATCATTTAATTTATAAAACAAATTATGAATAACCAGTTTGTTTTAATGGATTAATGATGGTTACACGACTCTTGTTTCTGGGGTGTATATCTCTGATGGTTGGGTATCAGGAAACAGCCTTCACTGTGGTATAGAATCTCAGTGTAGTATTTACAAGGTTAAAGTTTACAGCCTCTATGGGACACTGACTTATGCAGAGTGCACATCTGACCCAAACATCTGGCCGTTAGAGTCCTTTATTGACTGGAAAACAAGACCAGCTCTTGATCACCTTTGCCACAGTCACAGTGGGTTCACCTATTCAGTTACACTATCCATATCCACACACGGGCACCAGGTACTGGCAAGGAATAGCCACCGATATCATCCAATGCCTTAAGTATTATCTCACTATGATCATCTCATTACATAAATTAGACAAAGCAGCTAATGGTTAGTTTACATTGTCAAAATGGAAAAGCACTTAATAAAATATCAATGATTTTGGAAGTACATTTGAGCATACATATGTATAAGGGACCATTTGACTTCTCAAGTCTATTCTGCCATTTAAATAAGATAATAGCTGATCTGATTGTGACCTCTACTTCACATTCCCGCATACCTCTGATAACTTTTCACCCCTCTTGCTTATCTAGAATGTATCCGTCTTTGCTTTAAAATATCCAAAGGTTCTGTTCTCCCCCCCCCCCCCCCACAACTTTGACAGGAAGAACATTTCAAAGACTCACAACACTCTCCACGTCTCTGTCTGAAACAGGAGGTCCCCTATTTTTAAACACAACCTCTAGTTCTGGAGTGTGAGGGCTGACCAACCAAAGGATCAATCTTGAAATCTTTATAGTCTGAGAGTTTTACTTTGTTTTGCTGGCGTTTATATCCCAGCTCAGTTCAGAAAGCCACTGGCAGATCCAGTAATATTGAAAGTTTGTGCACAGGATGAATTAACAAGCTGCTCACCAACAGTGAGATCAACCGTGCTCAGCAAATTATTTTGTAATGTGCGGAAGATAGGGGCGGGACTGAGCAAAATCAATTCGAGCCTCTTGTACGTCCCCAGTTACTGATGGGCGTGTCTTCAGTTGCCGAGACCCTAGGGATTAGTGATTTCCTTCCTCAACCTCTCCACGCTTGCATCTTTCTTTAGAATTCTCCTGAGCTTTGTCACTATTTCCTCATGTGGCTCAGTGCCTCATTTTCTTTGGTAGCACAGCTGTTTCAAACATTTTGCTACATGAAAAATGCTATACAAATGCAAAGTTAAAAATCACACACCAGGTTATAGTCCAACAGGTTTAATTGGAAGCACACTAGCTTTCGGAACAACGCTCCTTCATGAAGTGATTGTGGAGGATTCGATCGTAACACAGAATTTATAGCAAAAATTTGCAGTGTGATGTAACTGAAATTATACATTGAAGAATTGATTGTCAGTTAAGCCTTTCATCTGTTAGAATACAGTGATAGTTTCACTTCTTTCATGTGTAAATCACAAAACCCTTTTTTTAAAAGTTGCATTCTCGGGTTAGCCAAGTGCAATGTAACTGAAAGTACCAAACAAATTCACCACACACAATATATATGTATGCATGTGGGTCTTTGACTCCCACACATGCACCCCCTCACAGACTTAAGACACTCTGCACTCACTACACACACACACACACAGGGGGCTAACACCTTCAACATATTGTCTAGCTATCACCATTGTTAACAGCTAACCCGAGAATGCAACTTTTAAAAAAAGGGTTTTGTGATTTACACATGAAATAAGTGAAACTATCACTGTATTCTAACAGCGCAAATTTTTGCTATAAATTCTGTGTTACGATTGAGCCCTCCACAATCACCTAATGAAGGAGCGTTGCTCCGAAAGCTAGTGTGCTTCCAATTAAACCTGTTGGACTATAACCTGGTGTTGTGTGATTTTTAACTTTGTACACCCCAGTCCAACACCAGCATCTCCGAATCATATACAAATGCAGTTATTGTTGGTAAAACCACAGCATTGGATGACAGTACTCCATCCAATCCTTTCGAAGAGACTTAGCTTCTGCATTGCTTCAACCAAACTTGGTGAGGTTTTGACCCTGAAATCCAATTCCCCTACATTAGCAGAACTGCTCATTACCACACTTGCCTTGACTGAAACCCCTCATTCTTGTCACTTTGTCGCTTCAGGACTGGAATATCCCCAATGCTCCCTCACCACTCTCCCATCTTTAAGCAGACATAAACACAGCTGAAACCTGTAACTCACACTAAGTCCTGTCAATATCATTAGCAAACCCCTGTACACAGGGGTTGACCCACACTGGGTTCCAAACTGGTAACACCTCAATTTTAAAATGCCCTTCCTGATCTTCAAGTCCCTCCATGGCCTGGCCCTCTATATCTCAGTTGTCTCCCTCCAGCCCTCCGAAATCTCAGCACTCCTCTAATTCCAGCCTCTTGAGACTTCTCATTCTGAACTGCTCCTTCACAGGTGCCTGTGCCTTCAGCTCCCTGATCGTCCTGCTCTAGAATTCCCTCACTATTACTCTCTGCCTGCCCTCTTTTCAGATTCTCTCATGGATCATGTTTCTGGTGCCCTGTTGTAATGTCTCATGTGGTTGAATAGAATAGAATAGAATCCCTACATTGTGGAAACAGGCCATTTGGCCCAACAAGTCCACACAGACCTTCCAAAGAGTAACCCACCCAGATCCATTCCCCTGCATTTAACCCTTGGCTAATGCAGCTAATCTATACATCCCTGAACACTATGGACAATTTAGCATGGCCAACTCCCCTAACCTGCCCATCTTTGGATTGTGGGAGGAAACCAGACCACCTGGGGGAAACCCACGCGCACACAGGGAGAATATGCAAACTGCACACAGTCACCTGAGATTGGGATCAAATCCGGGCCCTGGCACAATGAGGCAGCAGTGCTAACCACTGAGCCACCGTGCCACCCTTCCTGAGTGTTAACGTTCACTAATGATCAATCCTGAGAGGCTGCTTGTGATGTTTTACCAGATTAAGGGCACCTAAAAAGGACATAACTTCAGACTAATTGGCAACTGGGTTCAAACATGATTCAGACAGTTGGTGATGAAAGTCTGTCTCTGGTCAGCTATAAGTTCAGAGTGGTATAAATTTGCTACACCACAACAGTATCATTTTTCTTAATCTAACATGGAATGAAGGTGTGGTAGCTCAGTGGTTAGCACTGCTACCTCACAACAGTGGGGACATAGGTTCAATTCCACCCTTGGGAGACTGTTTGGGTGGAGTTTGCACGTTCCCCGCATTTGTCTGTGTGGGTTTCCCCCAGGTGCTCTGGTTTCCTCCCACAGTCTAATGCTGTGCTGGTTCGGTGGATTTACCATGCTAAATTATCCTGTAGTGCACAGGGATGTGCACATTAGATGGATTAGTCATGACAAATACAGGAATTGGGTGGGATGCTCTTTAAGTTTCAAGGCTGATTTGATGGGCTAAATGGCCTAATTCTGCCTTGTAGGGATTCTATGAAGGAACTGAAGGGTGAAAAATGCTTTGGAATGTTGTGCGATTTACTCTGCATCCTACTCTATACTTGACCCAGGAACAATAAGGCACTGCCAACAGTAGTGAGCTAAACAGCACACTCTCGCATTTTCAATGACTCTTCCATTTATTGCCATGGAACCTCTAAAGGCTCCTCTGATAGGCCTTGACTTTAATGTCTCATCTGACAGCCAGCACCGCTGACCATGCAGCACTCCCTCAGTAATGGCCAACCTGGATTGTACCATTCACTCTGTGGCTAACCCATGCTGTACCTGACTAGGGTCTGCTGAGGTGGGTAAAGACGGGTGCTTTACTCTGCTTTGAACATGTAGCTAGGAACATTTTTACATTGGCATTTATTTCCACTGCAAGCCACTAGACTGAGAAACATCACCTTGTGACAGGCAGCATTTTAAGAATAATAAGAGAAAGAAAAACCAGAGAGGGCTGTATTGTCACCTGCTGGGTAAGAGCAGACACTGCAACCCAGTGATGAATCCTTTTTTGACCAAATTAATTATTTCCCCCAAATTAAAATATTACTGATAAAAGACAAATTTTGTTGAAGGTTTTGTCTTGCACTCAACAAGGCAATTCATAAGAAATATTAAAGAAAATGGGAAGAATACATTCCTACTGTATGAGACAACATAGTTGGCAAATGGACTCTGGTTGGTAGAGGCGCTGGCATGGAGAATTCATAGTTGCATGATGACCAACAGTTAACTATCAATTAAAACAAAACATTGTCTATTATATTATATATTAATAAAATAAGATCTACACATAGTGGATGCTGGAGATTTGAAATTAAAACATTAAGTCCTGGAGAAACTCAGCCTCTGTGGAGGGAGGATTGGAACTCAAATAGGTCTCTTTGGAACTGGAAATTATTTCTCTGTTGGTCAAAAATGACAATAACAGAAAACAGTACGATATCTCTCTCCCTGGTGAGAGAGGTGGCAATTTTGTTTTGGAAACAGCTGAGAATGTAGAGTTCATTACCAGAGGGAGGTGAAGAGTACAAATCGATTTAAGGGGAAACAGGATAAACAATTGAGGGAGAAAGGAATAGAGGGATATGGTGAAGAAATGTGAGAGCAGGCGTGTGTGGTGCTCCAGCAGGGAGCAGAAACTGCTGAATCTTGTGTGTAAATACTGTGTGACAAAACTGCCCTAACTCGGACCTGACTGTGTAGAGTTCAGTAGGTCGAGGCTCGAATGATGCGGAAGGGAGAAAGTGAACTATTTCCCCTGATAGGAAGGGTTTCTGACCTTACACTGACCCGCTGGAGACATTCCCAAGGCCCCAAGGTGACAAAAAAGAAACAGGCCGTAGGTGGGATCAGTTGGGAAAATGGAGACCTGGCAGGGAGGTCCAGACTGTGGAACAATTCTGAGGCAGAGTTACTGGAGCTCTAAGCTAAGACTGACCATTCTTCAGTTGAAGTAGGCAAGTGTCAGAGAGTGTTGGAGACAACGTTAAGTTCCACTCCCCAGCATTGACCCACATGTGCGCCATGAGGAAATCACAATTCACACCAAGAGAAAGGTTAAAAAAATCTTCAATCAAGTCCGATAGAGACAGATGTTTAAAAGTTTGAATTCCTCCATGTTTAGTGTCTGCTTTGTGTGATAACAAGGATTTTAAAAATTCATAAGTTCCACTTCATTGTCCCTGGGTTGAACTTTGAGTGGATGGATCCTATTTGTCTTTTAGCACCACTGCCAAGGTTAAATTATCCTGAGTTATGAAATCATTGATCTAACTCCTCAACTCTTCACCATAATATTGGTCTCCAATAGATACCTTCACCACTATTGGACATAATAGGAAGACAACCAGGTTGCTGTGTCCCTGCTCTTTGTGGACAAGGAACCTCCTGCTCTCTCTCTGTCATTCTCCCTTGTTCCCTCATGTCCACACCTCCATTGGGACCATCCGCTCTTTCGTACTCAATGCTGGAAGGAGGTTCTCCTCAGACAAGAAGCAGAATGGGAATTGCACCAAGAATCCCCGGATCTTCTTCAGTTCTTCCACCGTTCTTTCTGGATCTTCTTCGTGCAGGCCCGCTTTGGTACTGAACTCTGCCAGCTCAATGTTGTTCCTCACGAGATCTGATGGGAGACACCGGAAGACCTGAATCGGGAGAAGAAAGTGTTCTTTAGGTTCATTAAACAATCCAAAAGATTTCTCCATTCACCTCTAGCTTTCTCTGCTCCCCCACACACCAACCACCTGAATGTGCAGAGCAGCTTTCAACCAGCAAGCATGTTTGAAGTCACCAATCGGTCAAAGATTTATATCAGGTCACATAACAAGGTGTTGGAGCAAGTGACTAAGATTTTGTAGAGCAGCTTCAAGGGGTTTGAAAGAGCCAGAGTGATTTATGGAGGGAGCCCATGGGTTGAGGAAGCCAAAGGCGTAGCTGCCAATGATAGTGGAATTAATATCAAGGACAGGAGAAAGTGAGGACTGCAGATGGTGGAGATCAGAGCTGAAAAATGTGTTGCTGGAAAAGCGCAGCAGGTCAGGCAGCATCCAAGGAGCAGGAGAATCGACATTTTGGGCATAAGCCCTTCTTCAGGAAGAAGCGCTTGCGCCCGAAATGTCGATTCTCCTGCTCCTTGGATGCCGCCTGATCCGCTGCGCTTTTCCAGCAACACATTTTTCAGCTCTATTATCAAGGACAGTCAAGAGACTGGTATTGGAGGAGTTCTGGGATTCCAGAAGAGGAATTTATAGAAATAGGGAGCAATGATGTTACATAGGGTTTTGAAAACAATGATAGTAGAGATGTTGCTGGACTGTGATCCAATTTTGAGTTGGGGAGCTCAAGGTTGGGTCCTGATGAAAGTTTCCTTTTGCCTTTTCTATCATGGGAGGTGGGTGTCACTGACAAGGTCATCGCTTATTGCTCACCCTTAGTAGTACTTGAGCAGGCTTCTCAGCCATTTCAGAGTGCATTAAGAATCATCCACATTGCTGTGGGTCTGCAGTCATATGTAAGCCAGACTGGGTAAGGCTGGCAGATTTCATTTCCTGAAGGACATCAGTGAATCAGGTTGACATCATTTGATGTGATTCATAGTCAGGAGTACTGGGCCTACCTTGAGCATACAGATCTGATTAATAGAATATAAATTCCACCAGCCTGGCCTTTTGGATTACTAACCCAGTGGTGTTATCATTATGCCACCACCAGTGAGCAGAGTTGTAGCTGAGCTGAAGGGTGCAGATGATGGAAGATTGAGGTCTAGGGGGAGACCTTGGAATCGTTAAGTCTGGAAATGACAAAGGCTGACTCGAGGCAAATCAAAAGTTTTATTAAACGTGGACACTTATTCATCAGGTCAGGAAATGTCAAACAGATTGGGATTTCTTTCTAAGGAACAGAGAAATCTGAAGAGTGGAGGTCTTTAAAAAATATGAGGATAAGTATCAGGAAAATATTTTCACTTGAGAAGCAGACTAATATGGTCTGTATAAATATGCTGCTACAAGTCCAAGTAACACCAAAACATTGTAAGTGCAAATAGTGTTTAGAGAAATTTGAGCATCTGGGATCTTTTGCAGAAGCAAGCCTAACCTGAAAACCGGGTATGCTTCCCAGCGTGGATTAATCACTAAAGCAAGGTTCAAAATATTAAACTGGAATCCTTTGGAGCAAGAGCTCCATAATAGTTAGATTTTAAATAACCAAATACTGAATCCCAATTTAAGACAAAAAATGGTGCAAGATTATTTTCCATTATTTAATATTATTATGTAATGTTTAATTTGAGGACATAAGTTGACATTATATATCATAGTAAACCCATTGTCAGATGCTTTCATTAAACTCCACCCAAGTTACCACTCTCAAACATGTTGTCCCACCCAGTTCAGGAATGTTATATTGTGAACTTACATCGCTAAAAGCTTGGTATCTCACAGTCCTCTGTGGAATTCCTACATTGATTGTTTAAACATGCGCCAGCATCTCAAGACTACCAAGTTTTCAGACTGCCCGGTCTAAAGGAAAGATCAAAACTCAACAGCAATTTTCAACTTCCCATTATATCTTGTAAACTTCCCTTATCCAGACTAGATTGTGTGAATCCAGCACACATCTGATTGAAACCAGTTTCAGGAATTGCAACTTTATCACCCTAAGATCCAGTAGATCTATTAGAATCCATCAATCTGACTCTGGCATCAGGGGCGAATATTAAGCAGCCAAAGTATTTAAGATGCTCCAGTTCCAATGATCATCTGATAGCCAATCTCCTAGACATTTGACTAGACAAAACCTCACAATCTGAATCATTTGCTTCAGAAAGATCCTGACTCCTGATTTTAAATCACCAGATCCCCTTAAGGGACTGTAGACCTGCCACATGGGAGACTGGAGATTATAAATCAGAGAATGAATTAACTACAAATTATAAAAGTGAACCATCTTTATATCTAATTTCTGTGTGTGTATGTTTGTGCATGAAAGGTGTGGCCATGCAATCCTTCAGGATATATTTGTGAAAATAAATAATCTTTATTTAAAACTCATAGAACCTTCTATTGAATTACTTAATTGGAGTACATGCTCCAAATGTAAAAAAGACACACCTCTTTCCATACAATACTCACGGTAACCACGTACATTCTGTGACAATATCAATATTTTATAAAGTAAAATATATCTATGTCAAATTTTACACTCTGAAAAGTTTCCTTAACATACTGAGGGGTTCATGGCAGATTTTACATTTTGATAATTCGAAACAGACTGATTCTGGTTGCAATATACAATAAACTGCTGTTAGGCCCAAATGGAAATTCCACCTTAGGTTAGCCACTCATATCTGGAACAGAGAATTGAGGAAACACTTTTTTTAAAACCCAGCCCATGGGGAGAATTCAGTAGAACTTTCTGTCACAGAGGGTGTTTGAGGTGAATATGATTGTTTCATTTAGGGGGAAGTTGGATAGACACATGACAGAGACAAGAACAGAAGGATTACTCTTACCGGCCTACTCCTGCTACTGATTCACATACTCTGCTTCTCCACTACAATTACAATATGACTCCATGGGCCTTGCAGAGGGTGCAGAGGGAGAGTGACTGAAATCTTTTCAGGGATGAGGGACTTCAGTGATGTGGAGACTGGAGATGCTGAAACTGTTCTCCAGAGAGCAGAGAAGGTTGGGGGGAGATTTCATGAAACTGTTCACAATTTTTCAGAGTAAATTATGGGAGAAAGAGTTTGCATTGGCTTGAGGGTCAATAAGCAGAGCATAGAGATTAACACCAAATAGCCTACCTTTCTTTTGAACAGTCCCATGATCCTTTGTGTTGTTGTGACCTGTGACATGCTGCATGGAATGTTGGTTGGAGCAGATTCAATGATAAGGGAGTTGGGTCAATACTTAGAAAGGGAAGATTTGCAGGGCAATGGGAAAGAGCAGAAGTGGGAAAAATTGTTCTTGTAAACAGGACAGGCATAGTGGGCTGAATTGCCTTGTTACGTATTGAATGATTCCATGAAGTTGCTGTGCCTGACATACAGTCGGCTTAGCATAAGGAGGGTGAAGGAAATGATTGTACCTTTTCATATATTGTAGCATTCCGTGCACTGGTTGGAATCCAGACTTCTTTGAAGAACTTCTCACTGATGGGGTCTTGCACATCGATGGTTGGATCATTTAGAGCCCCCAGAATAAGCCTGTGGGAATCAATATGCAAAAATCACAGCCTGGAAATGGCCTCCCACAGCACAGGGGAACATGGTACACTTCAGACACTCCACAGGATTGTCCCGATTACTGGGAAAATCTTTGCTTGGTTTTCAGAGAACAGAGCCCTCTTTGTAAAAATTATTTCGACATGTTTGCGTTGATTGCTGGATCAGGATTTGCTCTCCATGCCTAGCTGTTCTTGAGCAGGTTTTGGTGAGCTGCTTTCTTGAACCACTGCAATCCACGTGGTGCAGGGGCACCCACAGTGCTGTTGAGGAGAGAGCTCCTGCAATTTCAACCCTGTGACAGTGAAGGAACAGCAATATATTTCCAAGTCAGAATGATAAGTGGCTTGGAGGGGAACCTGGTGTTCCAATGTAACTGCTGCCCTCATCCTTTAGAGGTCACAGGTTTGATAGGTGCAGTCAAGGGAGCCTTGGTGAGTTACTGCAGCGCATCTTGCAGATGGTACACGCTGCAGCCACTATCACATGCTGCTCCCACTGATCCAGCATCGTAGCTCCCTTTTCTGTTGTTGTCGTGTTTGGCTGGGAGTGGCACCAATCCACAATTTTGGGACCTTCATCATTTCCTACCAGGAGCTGCTTTAATTATCTCAGTCCCTCAATCCTCACAGTAAAGTCATAAACCAGAAGAGTTTTCACGCAGAGGATGGTACGTGTATGGAATGAGCTGCCAGAGGATGTGGTGGATGCTGGTACAATTGCAACATTTAAGAGGCATTTGGATGGGTATATGAATAGGAAGGGTTTGGAGGGATGTGGGCCAGGTGCTGGCAGGTGGGACTAAATTGGGTTGGGATATCTGGTCGCATGGACGGGTTGGACCGAAGGGTCTGTTTCCATGCTGTACATCTCTAACAAAAAAAGTTACTTAACTGGACCAGTAACCTGGAGGCTATGGAATGTGATCGTTATGGTGAAGTGGTCACTAAAAGTGTGCAAACCCCAAGATCTCTTTCTGTATCTGTCTCTGGATCTACGTGGGGACTCACTTGAAGCAGTGTAGTCGGAGGTGCAGAGCATATTTCCCAGCCTGGTACTCTGCCCCATCCATCACCGACGGCACAAACTCTGTATCCTCCACAATCACCGCGACCTCACTGTCTCTCTTTCCCAGCATACTTCGATCATTGATGTTTGCTGAACCTGAGTTCACAGGAAAACACAAACACAAAAGTCATTACAACCTCACCTGTGTTCAAATATGACCCCCTCCAAGCCACCCGCCATAAATGGATTGACCCTGTCAGCCCATCTCCTCAAAGTGCGGATGGTCTGTACTGCAATCGAAGCTGAAATGGTTCCCCAACAAGTCCCCACGCACACAGAGAAGGACTTACATTTTGATCGCACCCTTCACGATCTCAGGGTATCCAAAAAACGTCATTTATTTTTATGCGTAGTTACTGTCGTGATGTCAGACTGGACATAGCAAGCTGAAAATGTGTTGCTGGAAAAGCGCAGCAGGTCAGGCAGCATCCAGGGAACAGGAGAATCGACGTTTCGGGCATAAGCCCTTCTTCAGGAATTCCTGAAGAAGGGCTTATGCCCGAAACGTTGATTCTCCTGTTCCCTGGATGCTGCCTGACCTGCTGCGCTTTTCCAGCAACACATTTTCAGCTCTGATCTCCAGCATCTGCAGACCTCACTTTCTCCCTGGACATAGCAAGCTCCTATAGACACCGTTCTATTAATAATCAATTAATAATCTCTTTGATGTTGGTGGAGGGATAACCTTTTGCCAAGACACTGGAAATAATTCCCCTATTCCTCTTTGAAACTATGAGTATTTATGGTCATATGAGTGACAAGACATATTGTGGTAATGTCACTGGGTTAGTAATCCAGAGACCCAAATTAATGCTGTGGGAACATGGGTTCAAATCCCACCATGACTTTCAACTCAATAAAAACTGGACTATTTGAAATTACTGTTAATTATTACAAACGTCAATTTGGTTTGCTAAAATATTTTAGAGAAGGAAATCTGTTGTTTTTATCCAGTCTAATGTGACTCCAGACTGATGGCAATGTGGTTGATTCTTAACTGCTTTCTGATATGGCCCAAGACATTCAATCATTTCCATGTCAGTTAGGAATGGTTGTCCTATCAATCACTGCCAAAGCAGGTATATGCATGGGGTTAGATATAGAGTAAAGCTCTCTCTACTATTTTAAACTGAAAGTAAAGCTCCATTTACCCTGTCTCCATTAAGCAGTTCCAGGACAGGTACAGTCTAGCAGTCCAGGCTTAGATATAAAGTAAAGTTCCCTCTGTACCACTCCTTCTACTCTTTAAATTGAATGTTACGCTTTCTGACACTTTTAAACTGAAGGTAAAGTTTCCTCAACACTGTCTCCAACAAAACACTCCCAGGTCAGCGACAGCACATGGTTAGACACAGAGTAAAGGTCTCTCTACTGTTTTAAACTGAAAGTAGACTTAAGGTAAAGCTCCCTCGACATAGCACCCATTAAACACTCCCAGGACAAATGTACCATGTGATTAGACACAAAGTAAAGCTCCCTCTACTCTTTGAAAATAAACTTCCTTTGATACCGTCGCCATTAAACACTCCCAAGACAGGGACAGCATGGAGTTAGACACAGGGTAAAGCCTTCTCTGCTGAACAAATCAAACGCTATCTGGGTAAATATAGCCCAAAGTTACATACAGAGGAAAGTTCCTTTTCCTCTTTTAAACATAAAGTGAATTGAAAGTAAATGTCTCTCTTTTTTTGAACTGAAGGCAAAGTTTCCTCTACTTTTTTAAACCATAAATGAAGCTCCCTCTACACTGTCCCCATAAAACACTCCCTGGAGAGAGACAGCATGGGGCTAGATACGGAATAAAGCACTCTACACAATGTACTCGCCAACACCCAGAGACAGTGATTAGCTATAGTGTAAAGCCCCCTAATTATTGTCCTCTTTGGGTTCAAATACCTAACAATGTGTTTACACGATTGAACTCGTCACACTGAGAACAGGAGCTCGAATCTCAAAACTGCCCATGTTTAGGATCCAGGTTTAAAATTCTATCAGTTGGAAATAAAAGTAGGAAAAGCTTTGGAATGGCAGGTTGTTGCAATGTGTAACACAATGCCTGAAAGGGCAATGGAAGTAGATTTAATTGGAAACTTTAGAAGGAAATTGAATAACTGGTTGAGGTGTTGAGATTGCAAAAGTGAAGTATGTCAACAAAGAAGAGTTGGATTGGATAACTCATTCAGTTGGCTCACACACACACAACTGGCTGAGTGGTCTCCATTGGTCCTGTAAGCCTCAGCTCTGTCGGATGCCATCCCACCATTCCTTCATCTCATCCTTGAAGATCACTCACCGATAATGACTGTGTTGTCATCTGCAATCAGCATTTTGCTATGGACATAGATGAGTTCAGTGACCAACCGTCCGTTCAATTCCACGTGGGTCCGGAGACCACATACGGAGAAATAATTGATCCACAGATCATCCACTGGGAGGACAGAGAGAGGAGGGAGTGGAGGGTGAGTTAATGAACTGCTAATCTGCAGGAAGACATTAGCACATTATTGAAAACAAACCCCATGCAGAAAAGCAAGAAAATTCTCACTCCCTTGATCAATGACAGCAGTGTGTACTATCCACAAGATATCCTGCAGCAACTCACCAAGGCTCCTGAGAAATGTACCTTTCAAACCCGTAAACACTACCATCTAAAAGGACAAGGGCAACAGATACATGGGAACACTATCACTTGTAGATTCCCCTCAAGCCACTCACTATCCGGACTTGGAAATATATCACTGTTCCACTGTGCCACTGGGTCAAAATCCTGGAAAGCCCTCCTTGACGGCACTGTGAGTCTACCTATAGCACATGGTCTGCAGTGGTTCAAGGAGGTAGTTTACCAACACCTTCTCAAGAGTAACTAGGGATGGGCAATAAATTCTGGCTTAGCCAGTGATGCTCACATCCCAATGAATAAAAAATACTCTGATGATTATTGTTTGACTGAAATCAAAATGAATCCAATTAATTTATGAAACTTTTGATACATTTTGCAATTGGTCTACTGGGATGTGTGGTACTGTGAGGATCAATTAATAGTGGGAACTCAGAGGAATACTATCAATGAAATGTTAAACAGCTGGATGGCATGGTGGCTCAGTGATTGACACGGGAGCCTCACAACACCAGGGACCCAGGCTTGATTCAAACTCTGTCTGCATGGGTTTCCTCCAGGAGCTTTGGTTTCCTCCCACACAGCAAAGATATACAGGTTAGATGGATTGGTTGTGCTGTATTTTCCATAGTGTCTTGGTGGATTAGCCATGGAAAATTCAGAGTTATAGGGCAGGGTTGGGTGGGGTGTGAGTGTCAATGTGACTCAATGGGCTGAATGGCCTGCTTCCCACACTGTTGGGATTCTATGAACTGTTGCCAGGAGATAAGGTAAGAAAATGGAGAGTGAGGGAGGGGCAAGTCAAGCCAACGTGTAGTAGCAAATAGATAATCCCCAGGAAATAGCAATCCCTCCCTCCATCTCCTCTTCAGTCATATGATCAAGGTGGAGATCTCGGCCTGATGCTAACCCTGACTCAGATCAATTGTCTACTGTAGTGCAGCCTTACTTTCTTTCTTCAGTTGTTCAATAATTGAGTTTTCTCCTCTGCTGATGGTCCTGTAATGGAGGAAGATGAAATTAGATTTCTGAACCATACACACCACACAGATTGACGCAGTCCCAGGCTCAGCCAGACACAGGATCAGTGGAAATATAAGGTCTTTGAGCCTCAATATATGTGGGACTGGTTGGAGAGAAGACTGAGTTCAATATTACAGTCCAATCTCCAACCTGGAAAAGGGAAGAGGAGATGAAATTTAGTACCTGGGGAAATGGAGAGTGGATGACTGGGGCAGGGGTGAGTGAGAGGATTATATTTAAATAACTTGTTTTGTCATTTTGGCATTTTCCAAGGTGTTTACAGCCAAATAAATATTATTTAAACCATAGTCACCATTCCTTTATGGAAAATGCAGCATGAAATCAGCATACAGCAAGTTCCCACAAGCAGCAATATGATCATTATGGGATCGTCTGGTTTAGTGATACGTTAGATATTAATGTTGTTCAGAAAGCAGAAGACAGCTCCTCTGCTCATCATCAAAATTGGGATCCTTTACATCTGCTTCAAAGAAATCTAATCTGAATGATGAAGACATAAACAATGAGGAACTCCATCAGTACAACCTCCCAGGTCAATATTCCTCTAAGCTGGGTGGCCGTGAGTGTGCACAGCCACTCTAAGATTCATGGACACTGGCAGGGCACACTGATCCACCTCATCCATCACCCTCAGAGACCCACAGAGACAGAAAGAAAGGTAAAAGGTAGGCAGCCCGCCACTTGGTGCAGTATTTCCTGAGTACTGACACTCTGACAGTGCAGCGCTCCCTCAGTTCTGACCCTCTGTCAGTGCAGCACTCCCTCAGTACTAACCCTCTGATAGTGCAGTACCCCTTCAGTATTGAACCTCTGACAGTGCATCACTCCCTCAGTACTGACCCCCTCTGACAGTGCAGTGTTCCCTCAGTACTGATCCTCTGACAGTGCGGCACTCCCTCAGTACTAACCCTCTGACAGTATTGAACCTCTGACAGTGCGGTGTTCCCTCAGTACTAGCTCATGAGTGTCAGCCTCGATTATCACCTGAGGCGTTTAGAATGGAGATGGATGTAGCCAATGGAAAATGATTAAAATCAGAAATGAGCATAAAATCCAGATTGGAAGAACTCGGGGATCTGGGTCGGCTGGAGGAGATTTCAGGGATAATTTGGGTGGCCATGACACGTGTTTAATCCCAGAGTGTTAAAGAAGGTAATGTCTCTGGATTGAGGGTCTACCTGTAGTTGAAGTGCATGACAGCCTGGATTGCAGTCCCTCCCCCTGTCGAGATGTCTCCTTCGAAACCTGGCATCAGGGGCGTCACTACATAGACACGAAACCTCTGCTTCGCCCTGCACAAATAAACAAAATCACAGTGAAACCAAGCTGACCACACTACCAAGTGGGTCAAGCAGAAAGATTGGAGTCTGTATGTCCATAAATAGTTGTAGATGGCACAACGAGTTGAGATGGTTGGAGTCCGGGTCATACCTGGATCAATATGTGGAGGCCTACATTGACTAAATTGGTCAAAATTCACAAATCATTGGATAGCCCCCAACTGGAGGACTGTGTCCAAGTCTTGGAACCAAATTCAGGAAGAGTGACAAGATCTTGAGGGGGTAAGGGGGCAAGAGACAATTTACAAGATGACTCCAGAGACAATGAGTTTGGTTACGTGTACAGAGACCTGGATCAATCTCCTGAGAACTGAGAAGAAGTTGTCAGGAATTTTAACTTGATGCTCCAAACAATGCAAGGTTTTGATGCAATAGATCATTTCCAATGGCAGGAGGAATAGGAAATGCAGGGATGCAGATTTAGGTTAATTCCTGAAACATTTCATGAGGATGATAGGATTTTTTTTTCATGTCATGAGTCTGATCTGGAATGCTTCACCTAACAGGGTGGAGGAACCAGATCAAATCGTCACTTTCAAAAGGAAGTGAATAAATATTGCAAAAGGAGAATTTTCAGGATTAGGGCAATTGCAGGCTTGGTGGATTAATAGCTTTTTCAAAGGGTCAGCAGATAATATGATGGGCTGAATGGACTCTACATGCGTTGACTCATTCCAAGTTTTTCAACACCTTTCCTCATCAAATTATTTGATGCTGTAGCATCACCTCCCCATGGTGAAGCAATACCACAGTTGACTACAATGCAGCCAATATTTAGACCAGCATTTCATCTTTAACCTCTCTCCTATGCCCAATTCAAAGTTACTCTGCTCTCCAACCACCAGCAGATGTCAACACTGAGCCTTTCAGGAGAAAGCAGTGACACCTCCTGGGTCCAAGTGCATACCGACTCAGGATTGGTAAGTTGTATGGAATCAGCTTGTCTCAAACCAGACACTGAACTTGAAGGGAAGCAATGATACTGTGATAGGGTTCAGGTTAGATGCTGATGATCCTTTTGCATACATCTTCTTTCCATTAGCCAAATGGTCATTCACCTATTCTCTTAACATCTGTCCCTTAGCCAATTCTTTAATATTATTTTGATAACACCATGTGCTATTTTCCAACTGTGTTAAGTCAGTCTTTATTACACGTCTTGTGTATCTATCAGGAAACATTGAACATATAAATAACATATATTGCGGATGTAGGTTTGCTCACTGGTTCGTTTTTATTGAAACGTTGGAAAAGACGAACCTTACAGCTCAGCAAGCTATCCTACATCCAGAACCTCAACCTGATCTACAAATCTTGCTAACATATATTGCACTACCATCATCAACCCTCTGTTTTGGATTCAAAAAATTTAATCAGCTTAATTAGGCACACCTTTTAAATTCTTCATTTTTGAGCTGTAAACAACTGGAAATGGCACTTCTCAAAATTTTTTAAAAATTATCCAACCCTGAATACCCTTGAATAGGTTGTGGTAAAGTACTACATTTGAGTTGGCTACTTCAGCCATTTCAGAGCGCATTAAGAGTCAACCACATTAACTGTGTCTCTGGAATCACATGTAGGCCAGACATAGTAAAGATAGCAAATTTCCTTTCCAACAATCTGGTGGATCATTAGTAAATTTAGCTTTTTATTCTCGATTTATGAACTAGTTGAGGGTGAATACAAACAAGGATTTAGAGGCACTCTACAGCAAACAATTTGAATGTTACCAGAACTGGGAGCTTATATCTATCAGGAAACATTGAACAGGCCAGAGCTCTTCTGTTTAGAAAATGTAGAGAGATTGGAGAAGCTGGAATGTTGCCCTCAGATAATTTTTTTCTTTTATTCTTGTCTAATTGCATAACTCTTTCACAGGGCAGGATTGCCTCGTCTGTGCTGAATCACAATGATTTGAAACTAATTCCCTTGTTACAGAAAAACCACAAGTTTGCAAATAAAAATATTTGATGCTGCCATCTCCTCGACATGATGAAGCCAGTCTCGGCTGAGTGAGTGACTGATCAAGGTCTTTAAAATTAAGGAAGTGCTTGATAGGGTATACGCAGAGAAGATTTATCACTATTTGTAAGCCAGGACTGGGAATCATCAATCTAAGATAGTGATTAATCAATCCAATCAGGAATTCAGGAGATGTATCCAGAGAGGTAACTCACTCTCATAGGGAGTAGTCAGGATAGATAGCCTTGATGTGACACATTGGATGAAAGCTTACATTGAAGAATCATTAGTCTGCCTCATGGGATAACCAGTTAGGTGACAGCACCACCAGGCTGCTGTTACCTGTTTTGTCTGGCAGAATCTCTGGCTCAAATCACTTCTCAACCAATGAAACACTTTCTCCACAGCTTGGTGACTGCATTAATGTGGCATCCACAGCAAGCAAACAGTGCACAGCGATATCCAACTAAGAGGAATGGAATAAAGTAGCAGCTAACATGATTTAGTGGTGCTTGCTTGAACTCAGTCAGTAATGACACTGTGGAAGTCTGGGGGCTTCAAATCTCAAGCCAGACATTTGGTCACATGATCTTGGTTAAAATGTCTAGAGCTTCACTACCTAGCTTCACCACATGAAACAATAAAATGAAGACCTTGCACTTTTATACTGTCTTTCACCACCTCACAATGGCTCAAAGAACTAAGCAACCAACAACTTATTTTTTTAAAGTGTAGTCGCTGTTATAATGGAGGTCATTATGGCAGCTGATTTTGACACAGCAAGCTCCAACAAACAACATTGTGATTAACGTCTAGAAAATTTGTTTCAGTGTTTGCCATTGGCATTTCTGGTGTCTAGATGGATGTGGATGGTTTATCCAGTTTTATTTCTTTGTTAAGGCTTTACAGCAGTTTAAAAAAGTGACTCTATGCTACTCTCTCCCCACCCCCACCCTCCTCTAGCTTATCTCTCCACGCTTCAGGCTCTCTGCCTTTATTCCTGATGAAGGGCTTTTGCCCGAAACGTCGATTTTGCCTGTCCTCGGATGCTGCCTGAATTGCTGTGCTCTTCCAGCACCACTAATCCTGAAAAAGTGACTGGTTTACTCAGCCATTTCAGAGCCAACCACATTGCTGTGGATCTGCAATCAGACAAGGAGGGCAAATTCCTTTTCTGAAAGGACATGAGTGAATCAGTTGGATTGTTATGGGAAGAGTAGATTCGATTCCCTGCAGTGTGGAAACAGGCCCTTCAACCCTCTGAAGAGTAACTCACCCAGACCCAATTCCCTCTGACTAATGTACTTAACACTGTGGGCAATTTATCATGGCCAATTCACCTGACCTGCACGTCTTTGGACCGGGAGGAAATCCACAAAAGACATGGGGCGAATGTGCACACTCCACACAGACAGTCGCCTGAGGCAGGAATTGAACCTGGGGCTCTAATGCTGTAAGGCAACAGTGCTAACCACTGAGCCAACATGCCGCCCTAAGTAGTATTGTCACCATTACATTACCCTTTCACCTAACACTACATTGACAACATGAGCTTCTGATGCAGGGGTTTATGTAACAGTAGTAAAATAGCATCATTTCCAAAACTTCAGGCTGGAGAGAGTGAGACAGAGCAGGGTAATGAGGAAGTGAACAAAGCCAACTGACCTCCCACCTTTCACCTTTGCAACATCGCTGGCCTCAGCTCCTCCATTAAGGGAACAATGGCAATGGCTAGAACCCACAGGCCTAGGTGCTGCTCCTGGCTCCTGGTCCTGCCTCTGACCAGAGCACAATGGCCCACTGACCCATTAGCGAGCCCAGTTGGGCCCCCGAGTGCCTTTGGTCCCGGTTATTGAGCCCTGACATATACCCTGGCTCTGAGTAAAACTCTAGCTCATCCATGCCTTTGTTACACTGTGCTCAATCCAAGCCCCTCCAGGCCAAATTCCTGAAAATCCCAAACTGTGCTTCCCAGGTGCTATGCCAAGTCCCATTCACCTATCATCCCAGTGATCACTGACCAACAGTGCCTCAAGTATTACAATATTCTTACATCGGAGGTGGGCAATGCTGGCCAGTATTTATTGCCCACCCTTAATTGCTTTTGAATTGTGTATTTTGCTGGGCCATTTCAGAGGACAGGTAAGAGTCAAACTCAATATTGCGGGTCTGGAGTCATATGTAGGCCAGACCAAGTAAGGATGGCAGATTTCCTTCCCTGAAGGATACTTGTGAACCAGATTTGATTTTACAATGATCGACAGTGGTTGATTATTAAACATCTCAGTAAATCAGAGAGAGCTAGCATGAATTCATGAAGAGAAGGTCATGCCGAACAAAGAGCTTTTTGAAGCAGTGACAAAAGTGGTAGACAGAGGTAAGTCAATGAATGTTGTTTACATTGATTTCTAGTAGGCATATAATAAAGTCCCTAGAAACTGTTGGCTAAGGTGAAAGTCCATAGAATTGATGGTAAATTATTGATATGGATAGGAAATCGGTAGACTGGCAGGAACCAGTGAGTTGGAATTATGTACTCAAATTGGCAGGGTGTGATTCATGGTGTTTTGCAGGGATCAGTGTTGGAACCTAAATTATTCACAATATTCATGAATGACTGGATAGTGGCATAAAAAGTCAAATGTCCAAATTTGCTGTTGACATAGGATTGGGCAGTATTGTATACAGCAATGAAGAAAGCTTAACATTACAACAGGATATGGATAGATTAGATGAATAGGCTTTGGCAAATGGAGTTTGATAAAAGCAAATCTGAGATTATCCATTTCAGACCAAGAAAGGATAGATTGGGCTATTGTTTAGTAAGCACAACATTAAAGACAGTGAATATCATTGCCCAGAGAGCAGTGAAGAGTTAATCACATTGCTCTGGGTCTGGAGTCACATGTAGGCCAGACTTGGTATGGATGGCAATTTCGTTCCCTAAAGAACATTAATGAGCAAAATGGGTTTTCCTGATATTGGATTAATAGTCATCATGCGACTCCTAATTCCAAATTTTATTCATTGTTATTGAATACAAATTCCACCATCTGCCATGGCAGTATTTGAACCCACATCCCCAGATCTCTGGATTAACAGTCCAGCAATAATACCAAGGGACTAGCACCTCTCAGAGAGCTAAATGGCCTCATTCTGTTCCAAAGTTCTAGTTTTAAACAGGGAGAAAGGCACTATAAGGGTTTCTTGCAGAAGCAGTTCAGCTGAATGGTAGTTCTGATGGAGACATCTGTCTCTGCACTGTATCTGCCTCAGTTCTGAATGATCATATTGTATTACCTGTAAGCCCTCAGGATTCGCTGTACAATGGCATCACCAATTTTATTGAAGATGTACTTGTTGTCAGCACAACTGATGAAGAACTGGTTCTGATCAAACACAGAGAAAGAGGAGACATGATGAGCAGGATGTTTAATGTATGATTATCTTTTAGTCAGTCAGATGGTTTCTATCTTCAACTCATTTTACAGCTTCTAGGTATGAGATCTCCTGCTTTTATTTTCCTTTGTAAAGTTCACACCTGCTTTGGAGACCGTCAACTCACTCAGAGTTGACTATTTAAGTCATTCCTGGCCAGCCTCTCATTCCCTTGAATAAATTGCAGTCTGTCCAAAACATTGCTTCCTGCCTCCAAGTCCCATTTGTCCATTACCATGGGGTGTTTATTGACCCACATTAGTTTTCTTTCCAGCAGCAACTCAACTTTAAAAAACTCAGATTTTTATTTTCAAATCCTTTCATGGTTTCACCCTCCTGACAATGTAATTTCCCCAGCCCTGGAACCCTCCGAATGCTTGCCATTGGGCTTCTTGTGATTCCTCTCCTTCCATAGCCCCAACATTACATATATAGCACATTATAACAACACAAGAACTAGGAGCAGGAGTAGGCCATCTGGCCTGTCGAGCCTGCTCCACCATTCAATAAGATCGCGGCTGATCTTTTTGTCGACTCAGCTCCACTTACCCACCAGCTCACCATAACCCTTAATTCCTTTACTGTTCAGAGAATTGTCTATCTTAGCTTTAAAAACATTCACTGAGGAAGCTTCAACAACTTCACTGGGCAAGGGATTCCATTGATTCACAACCTTCTGGGCGAAGAAGTTCCTTCTCAATTCAGTCCTAAATTTGGTCCCCCTAATTTTGAGGCTGTGCCCCCTTGTCCTAGTTTCACCCACCATTGGAAACATCCTGTCTACTTCTTTAGTATCTATTCCCTTCATAACTTTATGTGTTTCTATAAGACTCCCTCTACCCCCCATTCTTCTGAATTCCAATGAATATAATCCCAGTCTATTCAGTCTCTCCTCATAAGCCAACCCCCTCAACTCTGGAATCAACCTAGTGAACCTCCTCTGCACCCCCTCCAGTGCCAGTACATCCTTTGCCAGTTTCCTCATTCCTGAAGCTCCTCCCTACCTTTTATCTTAGCCTGCTTGGCGCACTTTCCTCATTCATGAAGAAGGGCTCATGCCCAAAACGACGATTCTCCAGCTCCTTGGATGCTGCCTGACCTGCTGCGCTTTTCCAGCAACACATTTTCAGCCCAGTACATCCTTTCTCAAGTAAGGAGACCAAAACTGCACACAGCACTCCAGGTGTGGCCTCACCAGCACCCTGTACAGCTGCAACATAACCTCCCTACTTTTAAACTGAATCCTTTTAACAATGAAGGATAAAATTCCAATTTGCCCTCTTAATTACCTTTCGTACCTGCAGACCAACCTTCTGTTATTCAAGCACAAGAACACCCAGGTCCCTCTGCACAGCAGCATGCTACAATTTTTTTTACCATTCAAGTAATATCCCTTTTTACTGTTTTTCCTCCCCAAGTGGATGCACTGTATACTGTAAAACGTAGTGCATGGGGCATATGCAACACACAATATGTGTTGTGTGTGGATGGCCACACTCCAGAACATTGCATGAACATTGCAAAGCTTTCCAGAGTTACATGTGGATGACTGACCTAGGCAGAAGCAAATCTATACAGTATTGAGGTAACTGCACTCTCAGTGATGACTCACCTCAATGTAGATGTAGTGTTTACTGTTTTCAATAACATGTATGTATGCGTTGTGAATTGATTCTTCATGATACTTGATCCCACATGACCAGTCAGCAGCTGATCGCAGCACCTAGAAAACCAGGAAGATTTTAAAAAGCTTTGTGATCAATATAAAGTGTTAGTATATATTTCGGAACTATCTAGATGTACACTTGTGCTGCCTGAAAATGGGATAAAAATAAATAGGTGGTTGTTTTTGACTGAAGCAGACTCAATGGGCCAAAAGGCTTTTTTTCGGTGCTGTAGATCTCTACACCTCTATGGTTAAGACTCACTATGGATCCAAGCTGTTAACCATAGATCCAGTTACGTAGCAAGGAACATACTGCACTGATCACATCCGTAGGACATCTAAAGAAAAACTCTGAAGTATACTACTGTCGTAGTGTAGCAGCCAATTTGTGGACTCCCTCAAACAGCAAAATGATTATAAAGAGTTTATCTATAATTAGTGGGTATGAGTGAGGGGTGAATGGAGGCCCATGGAGACTGGCAAGACCTCCTCTGCCTTCCTTCAACACTGTGGCAGTGGGACCTTTTATATGCACCCGAAAGGACAGACAGGTCCTCAGCTTAACTTCTCAAATAAAGGGCACCAGCTCTAATGGTACAGTATTTTCCCAGTGTTGCACAGGACCATCAACGATACAGATTTAGGCTCACATTGCTACAGTGGAACATGAATCTTAAACCTGCCACGTCTATGGTGCATCAGGTAATGGTTCTGAAAGACTCCATTAAGTTGCACCCAACCTGATGAAGTTATAAAGACTTGGAGGAGGAAAGTCAAAATATCACAGAATCTTGTCAGGTAAAGACCTGTATGCCCAAGTCCCCCAATAGAATGTGTAATAATCAAATAAAAGCAAAACACTCTGGGTGCTGAAAATCTGAAATAAAACAGGAAATGCTGGAAACATTCAACAGATCTGGCAGCTCCTGCAGCGATAGAATCTGATTTATTGTTTCAAGTCCAGTATCAGTTGTCTTTGAATCAAAAGTGTCTGAAGAAGAGTCATATTGGACTCAAAACGTTAACTCTATTTCTCTCACTGCACATGCTAGACTTGCTGAGTTTCTCCAGCATTCTCTATTTCCATGACTGTGTTTAAATTATGAAGATATTTTGTACATGATTGCCTCATGCAATAAACTACATGGTGTACATAGTAAACTACAAGGCATGTGTCCCTTAAGTAAAAACAAGGACTGCAGATGCTGGAAACCAGAGTCTAGATTAGAGTGGTGCTGGAAAAGCACAGCAGTTCAGGCAGCATCCAAGGAGCAGGAAAATCGACGTTTCGGGCAAAAGACCTTCGTCAGGAATAGAGGCAGGGTGACTGCAGAGTGGAGAGATAAGTGAGAAAGGAAGATAGGCAGGTAGGACAGGTCATGGGGATGGTGCTGAGCTGGAAGTTTGGAACTGAGGTGAGGTGGGGGGAGGGGAAATGAGGAAACTGGTAAAATCCATATTGATGCCCTGGGGTTGAAGTGTTCTGAGGCAGAAGATGAGGCGTTCTTCCTCCAGGCTTCAGGTGGTGAGGGAGCGGCGGTGGAGGAGGCCCAGGACCCGCATATCCTCGGCAGAGTGGCGGGGGGAGCTGAAATATTGGGCCACAGGGCGGTGGGGTTGATTGGTGCGGGTGTCCTGGAGATGTTCCCTAAAGCACTCTGCTAGGAGGCGACCAGTCTCCCAAATGTAGAGACCGCATCGGGAAGTGGTCATGGGTTGAAAGATGCTGTCCGAAGATCTTTGGTGAATTTCTGCAGTGCATCTCGTAGCTAGTACACACTGTTGCTGCTGAGTGTCAGTGGTGGAGGAAAGGAGCAACATTCACTGAGTAACAACTAAAAGCATAAGGAAAGTGATGGTAATGGGTTAGCGTATAAATATACCAGTACAGCCCTGAAACGTATACACAAGGCCATATTTCCTTGCCCATGTCCTCATGTCTTGCTATCTCAGATGAAAGTGATAGCTTTGAGCTGAGCATCTTGAGGTTAGGGCAGAAAAGGGGAAGGGCATATCAACTAACAGCTGTTATTGAGTAACCTTTGAAGAATTCACTCAGTGGATGTGGGCATCACTGGCTGAGCTGGCATTTATTGTCGATCCCTAGTTATCCTTGAAAGGATGATGGTGAGCTGCCTTCTTGAGTCATTACAGTGTAGTTAGACCCACAATGCTGTTGCTGAGGGAATGCCAGCATTTTGATCCAGCCAAATTGAAGGAACGGTGATATATTTCCAAGTCAGGATGGGGAGTACCTTGGAGGGGAACGTGTAGATGGTTGTATGCCCACATATCTGTTACCTTTGTCCTTCTGGATGATAGACAAATGGTTTGGAAGGTGCTGGCTAAGGAGTCTAGAAAGCAACTGTGAGTATTTGAGAGATATAATTAATGTCAGTCATGATTCCTTCTACTGTTGACCTGTCTGTTGACAAACAATCCTGTGAGGTAGGGAATGACCAATGTCGGCAAATAACAGGAAACAGAGTTTGTTCAAGCAGAGACAAAATCAGACAGAATATAGAAAGGGACTAAGTGATCAGGTGATAAACAGTCAAATTAGGATGGAGAGGCAGAGATAAGGACAGATGGAAACACAGTTAAACATACCCGCAAGATATACCATGCACAAGTATTTCAGCTTGCGTGAAAGTCCTTGGGGTGGCGGTGGGGGGTAGCGGGGGGGGGGGGGGGAGCTGTGCCAAAAAAGTTGAATGTTTCACTGCTGTCTGAAGGGTGAAATGTGACAGCTCTGATGGACTGTCAGACTGTTTTGATTCTATTTAGTAGACAATCACCAGCCTCGACTTATCTGTCAGTCACTAATTAATTTAATCCCTCTTTGACAGCAGTACAATCATCTCATTAATTAAAATCTCTCAGCTAATACCATCTCTATGCCCAGATGGAATTTCACATTGGCCCCAAGGTCCCGTACTTCCCCTGGGAACCTGTGCCCCACAACCTGAGCTGTCTCCTGAATTTTAGTTTTGTATTTTAAGGATGTAAAAAGGCGGGCCCTGTATCGACTGCTGCTGCACACCATCCACCTCTTCTCCCTCATCCACCACCCAGACACACCTCGGCGTGCCCATTTGCCACTGGACGGTGGGGATCCCCAGTGGAGGGCTCTCTACGCGGGATTCCCCTTTCTCTCGGGGATCTGCACGCAGCGGTCCCCTGCAACTTCAGATTGCGGTGGTTCATGGACTCCCAGTCCAACTGCTTGTTCTGTGGTGCTGTAGAGTCTGTGGACCATGTGTATATTGGGTGTGGGCGTTTGCACTCCCTTTTTGATTTTCTCAAAAACCTTCTCCTCTGCTTTTGGTTGCACTTCAGTCCCACGCTTCTGACCTGCTGGCACCCGGTATGGAGGAGGGATGGCAGGTCTGAAGACCTCCTCGTGGGTCTGCTCCTGGGCTTGGCCATAAGCAGGCCATAAGCAGGTCCAAGCCATAAGCAGGTCCAGGCAGCGGGCCGTGGAGGATGTCGTTAGGGCCGACTGCCTGTCCTCTTCCGCGGTTACATTAGAGCCCGGGTGTCTCTGGAGAAGGAGCACACGGTGTCCACCAACACCCTGGAGTTGTTCAGGGAGAGGTGGGTGCCGCAGGGAGTGGAGTGCATTATTTCCCCCTCCAACTCTATCTTGATTTAGTCCTTGCCCTCCCCTTCACTGTTCGATCACGCAGCACTGCCCTTTGATGTGAAGGGCACTGCTTGTCACTGGCCACTCAGGTGTTTCCTTTCCTCCTGGTGGTGGAAATTTGAATAAAGATTCATGCACCTTGTGTCTTTCACTGTGTCCCACACCTGCACACACACAATATGGGTGCTGGGGAAAAGAAATAAGTACTACCGCAGTTAGGCGGTAGTGTGGGGGTAAATAAAAAAAGGAGTAAAAAAAAATAAACAGGAGGGTCAAACATTCTATAAAGAAAAGAAAAAGAAAAAAAAAGAAAATGAAAAAAAATATACCATCTCTAATGCCCGGTCTCCAACCTCCCTAACCCCATAAAGCTCTCTACTCCTCCAACCTTCAGAGACCTCTGCTCTCTTCCAAATCTTGCTCTAGCACATTTCAAATTGTCAATGTTCCACAACTGGGCCCCAAGCTCTAGAATCCCCTCCTTAACCCTTTCAATCCCTCTGTCCCTCTCTCCTTATTTAAGAGGCTCCTTAATACCTGTACCTTTGACATGGCTGTTTCATACCTGGTCCGTACAGCTTCTAAGTGTCAAAGTTTGTTTGATAACTGCAAGTGTGGAGCACTGAAAGATATTTGTCTTTGTTATATAAATACAAACTACTATTGCTCGATTGATATCTTGCAGTTGGTGGATCCACTCCTATTCATATAGACCTGAGGAGAGGGAAAGGATGGGTGACATCAACCACATTCCAGGCATCCATTTCCAGAGGAGTTACCATCCTGGTTCATGGATCCCTGTATGTTCAGAACATCCCTTAGCACTCGAGGAAGAAAAATTAGCAGAGATCTTGTGATCTCTTCCTTCAATGAGGTAATCCAACACTCCACTGACTGCCTTTTTGTGGGATTGCACTGTGTGACATTTGCCTCCAAAAATGTGTGCACTTCGGATTGAAGGCAGTGGAGTGATGGGAGTGGGACATCATATTTTAAGCACCTTTGCACAATGAGAAACCTGGCTTCAATGCATCCCAGTCCTGTGAGTTTACCAAAAGGGTCGGTTATGTTTATATTCTCTGGCAATGTGGCACATCATAAGGTGCGACAAAAGTGTTGAGCCAAATGGGATAGTTTGAGGTCTACTTTGAGCATAATCTGAAGCACAGAATGGAATCATAGAATCCCTCCAGAGCAGAAAGAGGCCACTCAGCCCAATGAGTCTGCACCGACGCTCAGTAGAGTACTCTATCCTATCCCCACATTTCCCATGGCTAACCCACCTAGCCTATACATCCCTGAACACTATGGTCAATCCATTAAACCTGCACACCTCCAAACTGTGGCAGGAAACCAGAGCACCTGATTGAAACCTGAACAGTCACTGTGAGAACGTGTAACCTCCACACAGGCAGCTGCACAAAGCTGGAATTGGACCCATGTCTCTGGTGCTGTGAGGCAACAATGCTAACCACCTTGCCACTGTGCCTCCCTCCTTGAGTCTGCACACCTACATCAATCCTCAGTGTCCTTTCAAAGCTGTGAGTGATTTATTTTCAGCATTGAGGATTGGACTGATACATGGAAAGGCACTTTCACACTTGACAATGATAGTCTCCAACAAGACAGACATTAATCACCTCTTCTTAACATTCAATGACATTACAGTCATTGAGTCCATCACTCTCCTCTAGACTGGACAGAGTGAATGCAGGGAAGATATTTCCCTTGCTTAGGGAATACGAAACAAAAAGTCACGGTTTCGAGAAAAGGGTAGGCCATTTCGACTGAAATGAAGAAAGAGGGTGGTGAGCCTGTGAAATTCTCTACCAGGGAAGGCTGTGGAGGACAGATCACTGAATATTTTTAAGGAGGAGGTGGATAGATATTCAGAGGTTTAAGGTCTTAAAGAGTATAGGGAGAGAGCGAAAGCGTGGTGTTAAAATAGACGATCAGCCACGGTTGTATTGAATGGTGAAGTAAGTTTGATAGAATGAAAGGCCTACTCCTGCTCCTGTTTTATGTACTTCCATGAAACAATCATCAATTTTCCATATGCAGTTAGAGCTGAATAACATTCAAGTTTGGGCTTATGAGCAACAAATGACATTCACACTACACAAGTGTCAGACAATGACCATTCACAACAAGAGAAAAACTAGCCATCGCCCCTTGACATTCATTAGCATTACCTTAACTGACCTTCCCAGTGTCAAGATCCTGGGTGCCATTGATCAGAAGTTGAATTGGACTTGTCATATAAATACTGCAGCTACAAGACCAGGTCAGATGTTAGGAATCCTATAGTGAGTAACTCACTTCCTGACTCCCCAAACCCTGTCCACAAGGCACAAATCAGGAGCGTGATAGAATAATCTCACTAGCCAGGATGAGTGCAATTCCAACAACACTCAGACATTGAGACACATTCCAATACAAAACAACTTACTTGGGCAACACAGCCAAAAACATTTACTCCCTTGACCAGTAGCAGTAGCATCTACCATCTACAAGATGCACTGCAGAAATTTATGAAGGATCCTTACACAGCATCTTCCAAACCCAGAACTACTACTATCTTGAAAGAGAAGGATAATAGTTACACGTGACCACCGCAACCTGCAAATTCCCCTCCAAGCCACTCACCATCCTGACTTGGAAATACATCACCATTCCTTCAGTGTTGCTGGGTCAAAATTCTGGAATACCTTCTCTATCAGCAATGTGGATCTACCTGTACCTCCAAAGACTGCAAAGGTTCAAGAAGGTGGCTTACAATCATCTTCTCGAGGACAAGTAGGAATGAGAAATAAATGTCAATAATGTTTACACAGTAAGAATGTATTTAAAAAGGATGTTTCAGTAAAGTAATAAATTCAACAACACACAGACCTGCACTCGAGCATGGACTGATCCAGGTACTTGGTACCTCAACTCATTTGCTGTTGACATTGATTTTGGCACAAGATATGGGTAGGACACAGGCCGATACTTTGCTTTAACAATCTGGAAAAGAAGACAAAAAAAAATGTTTCTTGCGTCAAACTAAATCAAGAAAAGTTCCAAACATGTTCAGTATTATAGACGTGTGAGCAGAGGAGATGAAGGCGGAGTAAGAGAGGGAATTGAAGTGTTCAGCCATGGGGCGGTGAGGTTGGTTGGTGTGGGTGTCCCAAAGAGGTTCACTGAAATGATCTGCAAGGAGGCATCCTGTCTCCCCAATGTAGAGGAGATCTCATCGGTGCAACGGATACAACAGATGACATTAGTGGAGGTACAGCTAAATTTCTGTCAGATGTGGAAGGATCCTTTGGGGCCTTGGACAGAGGTAAGGGGAGTGGTGTGGGTACAGGTTTTGCCCCTCCTGCAGTGGCAGGGGAAGGTGCTGGGAGTGGAGTGTGGGCTAGTGGGAGGGTGTGGACCTGACAGAGGTGTGACCAGTCATTTAATAGGTACGCTATGTCACCTCTGTCTGAGAATTGGGACCTCAACCAAGAGACTTGAGTTCATTATCTGGACAAACATTCCTGTCGCAGCACTGAGGGAACATTGCATTATTAGTGAGTGAGTACTGAGGCAGTGCTGCACTGTCAGAGGGTCAGCACTGAGGGAATTCTGCACTGTCGGAGGATCAGTACTGAGGGAATGCTGCACTGTCGGAGGGTTAGTACTGAGGGAATGCTGCACTCTCAGAGGGTCGGTACTGAGGGAATGCTGCACTGTCGGAGGGTCAGTACTGAGGTAATGCTGCACTGTCAGAGGGTCAGTACTGAGGGAATTTTGCACTGTTGGAGGGTCAGTACTGAAGGAATGCTGCACTGTTAATGGGTCAGTACTGAGGGAATTTTGCACTGCTGGAGCGTCAGTACTGAGGGAATGCTGCACTGTCGGAGGGTCAGTACTGAGGGAATGCTGCACTGTCGGAGGATCAGTACTGAGGCAGTACTGCACTGTCAGAGGGTCAGCACTGAGGGAATTTTGCACAGTCAGAGGGTCAGCATTGAGGGAATTTTGCACTGTCAGAGGGTCAGTACTGAGGGAATTTTGCACTGTCAGAGGGTCATCATTGAGGGAATGCTGCACTGTTAGTGGGTCAGCACTGAGGGAATTTTGCACTGTCAGAGGGTCAGCACTGAGGGAATTTTGCGCTGTTAGAGGGTCAGTACTGAGAGAATGCTGCACTGTTAGTGGATAAGCACTGAGGGAATTTTGCACTGTCAGAGGGTCAGCACTGAGAGAATGCTGCACTGTTGGAGGGTCAGCACTGAGGGAATTTTGCACTGTCGGAGGGTCAGTACTGAGGGAATTTTGCACTGTCGGAGGGTCAGTACTGAGGGAAAGCTGCACTGTTAGAAGGTCAGTACTGAGGGAAAGCTGCACTGTCGGAGGCTAAGCACTGAGGGAATGCTGCACTGTCAGTGGGTCAGCATTGAGGGAATTTTGCACTGTCAGAGGGTCAATACTGAGGGAATGCTGCACTGTCAGAGGGTCAGCACTGAGGGAATTTTGCACTGTCAGAGGGTCAGCACTGAGGGAATGCTGCACTATCGGAGGGTCAGTACTGAGGGAATGCTGCACTGTTAGTGGGTCAGCACTGAGAGAGTTTTGCACTGTCAGAGGGTCAATACTGAGGGAATGCTGCACTGTCAGAGGATCAGTACTGAGGCAGTACTGCACTGTCAGAGGGTCAGCACTGAGGGAATTTTGCACTTCGGAGGGTCAGTACTGAGGCAGTACTGCACTGTCAGAGGGTCAGCACTGAGGGAATTTTGCACTTCGGAGGGTCAGTACTGAGGGAATGCTGCACTGTCAGAGGGTCAGTACTGAGGGAACACCACACTGTCAGCGGGTCAGAACTGAGGGAAAGCTGCACTGTCAGGTCAGTACTGAGGGAAAGCTGCACTGTTGGAGGGTCAGTACTATGGGAATTCTGCATTGTTGGAGAGTCAGTGCTGAGGGAAAGCTGCACTGTCAGAGGGTCAGTACTGAGGGAATGCTGCATTGTCAGAAGGTCAGTACTGAGGGAATTCTGCACTGTCGGAAGGTCAATACTGAGGGAGTGCTGCACTGTTGGTGGGTGAGTGCTGAGGAAGTGCTGCACTGAATATCTTTGTTTGCTCGAGATTGCAGCAGACAATGATGGGCCGAGCTGAAACATTGACTCTCATTGCTCTATGACATAGACACTGCTCCGTGTCAGTTCCTAAGCCAAAGTTAAGCACTGAGTCAAAAGGAAAATACTTCAGATGCTGGAAATCTGAAATCAAAACAGAAAGTGCTGGAAATGATCAGTGGTACAACACCAAGTTGAATTCTGATGAAACCTCATATCTTTAAATGTTAACTCTGTTTTTCCTCCTCAAGTGCTGCCAGACCAACTGAATATTTCCAGCACTTTTGTCAGGCATTGCCATTTGGTCTCCGCATTGCAAGATGAAGCTTGGTAAAGAGGCATTTGGACTCATAGAGAGGTACAGCACCGAGACAGACCTTTCTGTCCAACCCGTCCATCCCAACCTCATCTAGTCCCAGTTGCCAGCACTTGGTCCATATCCCTCTAAACTCTTCCTATTTATATACCCATCCAGGTGCCTTTGAAATGGTGCAATTGTACCAGCGTCCACCACTTCCTCGTTCATTCTGTAGACGCACCACCATCTGTGTGAAAAAGTTGCCCCATGCATCCCTTTTATATCTTTTATCTCTCACCCGAAACCTATGCTCTCTCGTTCTGGACTCCCCCACCCCAGGGAAAAGACCTTGTCTATTTACCCTATCCATGCCCCTCATGATTTTATAAACCTCTATGAGGTCACCCCTCAGCCTTTGACGGTCCAGGGAAAACAGCCCCAGCCTATTCAGCTTCTACTTGTATCTCAAATCCTCCAACCCTGGCAGCATCTTTGTAAATCTTTTCTGAACCCTTTCAAGTTCCTATCAGAACCTTTCTGATAGGAAGGAGACCAAAACTGCACGCAATATTCCAAAAATGGCCTATGCAACGTCCAATATAGCCGCAAAATGAACTCCCAACTCCTGTACTCAATACTCTGACCAATAAAGGAAAGCATACCAAACACCGTCTTCACTATCCTATCTACCTGCAACTCCTCTTTCATGGAGTAATGAACCTGCACTCCAAGGTCTCTTTGTGCAGCAACACTCCCTAGGACCTCACCAATAAGTGTATGTCTTGCTAAGATTTGGTTTCCCAAAATGCAGCACCTCGCATTTCTCTGAATTAAACTCCATCTACTACTCCTCAGCTTACTGCTCTGGATAACCATCCACTATTGGATGAACCAGTCTGACGGATCAACTCGGGGAGAGAGTCACCTTTGTGAAGTTCCAACGTTGGATGAAATGCCGTGCCACACTGCGAGCGGCCTTCCCATGCACCACTGAAGCAATGTCATGCCAAGGCATTCTGGGAGTGTTGTAACGGTCAATGAAATCTGAGGGACAGACAGAGATTTTAGCCAAAGGCTGTGAGATCAGAACCAAACAGAGCAATATTCCTGGATCAGTGGGCAAACACACCAAATAGACAAGAACACAGGGAAATGGAAATCAGAAAAGTCTCCAGCTCAGTCCTGGTGCTGGCTCTGGTGATAGTTTGTGTAATTTGTTTCTGGATATTTAGATGAGTTGTATACCTTGTGGTGGCAAAATCATTGACTGTTTGGAGAATTTGGCTTTCCTTCAGCAACATCTCTCATATCCAACCCAAAATACCAATTATTCATTCCTCAAGTCTTGGAAAGTGGAGGCCTTTCTGCTCCTTAAATCTGTTGCCCTATTCAATAAGATCCTAACGAATCAGCAAATTAATACAATGTTCCTATCTCAGCCCCATCACTCTTAATATCTGTGGCTCACAAAGTATCATGTACAAGATGCACAGCAACATCTCACAAGGTTCCTTTGGCTTGCCGTTAAAACCCAGGACATCTACCAGTGAGAGCAGCATTCCATTCAGAGTCATAGAGATATACAGCACTGAAACAGATCCTTTGGTCCAACCCGTCCATGCCGACCAGATATCCCAAGCCAATCTAGTCCCACCTGCCAGCACCCGGCCCATATCCCTCCAAACCCTTCCAATTTATATACCCATCCAGATGCCTTCTAAATGCTTGCAATTGTACCAGCCTCCACCACTTCCTCTGGTAGCTCATTCCATACACGTACCACCCTCTGAGTGAAAAAGTTGCCCCTTAGTTCTCTTTTATATCTTTCCCCTCTCACCCTAAACCTATGGACTCGAGTTCTGGACTCTCCCACCCCAGGGAAGAGATTTTGGCTATTTATCCTATCCATGCCCCTTATGATTTTATAAATTTCTATAAGGTCACCCCCAGCCTCCAACGCTCCAGGGAAAACAGCCCCAGCCTATTCAATCTCTCCCTAGAGCTCAAATCTTCCAATCCTAGCAACATCCTTATAAATGTTTTCTGAACCCTTTCGAGTTTCACGATATCCTTCCGATAGGATGGAGACCAGAATTGCACGCAATATTCCAAAAGTGGCTTACATGACCCCCCAACTCCTGTACTCAATGCTCTGACCAATAAAGGAAAGCATACCAAATGCCTTCTTCACTATTCTATCTACCTGTGACTCCACTTTCAAGGAACTACGAACCTGCACTCCAAGGTCTCTTTGTTCAGCAACACTCCCTCAGACCCTACCATTAAGTGGATAAGTCCGACTAAGATTTGCTTTCCCAAAATGCAGTACCTTGCATTTATCTAAATTAAACCCCATCTGCCATTTCTCAGCCCATTGGTCCATCTGCTAAAGAATCTGTTGTAATCTGAGGCAACCTTCTTCACTGTCCACTACACCTCCGTCTACTGCTCTGCTCTCATCAATCTTCTTTGTTACTTCTTCAAAAAACTCAATCAAGTTTGTGAGACATAATTTCCCACGCACAAAGCCATGTTGACTATCCCTAATCAATCCTTGCCTTTCCAAATACATGTACATCATGTCCCTCAGGATTTCCTCCAAAAACTTACCCACCACTGACGTCAGGCTCACTGGTCTATAGTTCCCTGGCTTGTCCTTACCACCCTTCTTAAACAGTAGCACCATGTTAGCCAACCTCCAGTCTTCTGGCACCTCACCTGTGACTATTGATGATACAAATACCTCAGCAAGGGGCCCAGTAATCACTTCCCTACCTTCCCACAGAGTTTGAGGGTACACCTGATCAGGGCCTGAAGAATTACCCACTTTTATGTGTTTCAAGACATCCAGCACTTCCTACTGTATAATATAGACATTTTTAAAATGTCACCATCTATTTCCCTGCATTCTATATCTTCCATGTCCTTTCCACAGTAAATTCTGATGCAAAGTATTCATTTAGTATCTCCCCTATCTCCTGCAGCTCTACACAAACACCGCCTTGCTGATCTTTGAGGGGCCCTATTCTCTCCATAGTTTTTTTTTGTCCTTAATGTATTTGTAAAAACCCTTTGGATTCTCCTTAACTCTATTTGCCAAAGCTACCTCATGTCCCCTTTTTGCCCTCCTGATTTCCCTCTTAAGTATACTTGTGCTGCCTTTATACTCTTCTAAGGAATCATTCGATCTATCTTGTCTATACCTGACATATGATTCTTCTTTTTCTTAACCAAACCCTCAATTTCTTTAGTCATCCAGCATTCCCTATACCTACTAGCCTTTCATTTCACCCTAGCAGGAACATACTGCCTCTGGACTCTCGTTATCTCATTTCTGAAGGCTTCCCATTTTCCAGCCGTCCCATCTTCTCAATTACTTGCTGCATTCTAACTTTTAGTCATTCATATAGGAGAACACCCAGATTCCCCCTGTATCTCAGAATTCTGCAGTCTCTCTCCATTTAAACATTTCAGAACACATATCCACCATGGTGGAATGTTACAAAAATGGATGATGCACATGAGACAGTAGACACCTGGGGAGAGGCTAGAGGAGTAGATGTAAGAGAAGGAGAGAGAGAGAGAGAGAGAGGGGGACGAGGTCATGAAGGGATTTGCAAAGATGAGAATTCTAAAATCAAGTTGCATCAGACTAGGAGCTAATGCAGGTCAGGGAGCCTCACAGGGCAATAGATGAAAGGGACACGGAATAAAGGGATGACCATGATCATATTAAATGGTGAAGCAGACTGAAAGGGCCGAATGGCCTACTCCTTTTGTATTTCCTTTGTGTCTGTGACTTGATGCATGTTAGCACTTGGGGCCCACATGCCATGATTAAGGACATCAAGGATATCTGTTGTGGCTTAACTCACCGTCAAATGGTTTGTCCAGCTGGACCCAGTCCTTGTAGACAAAGTTGCAATAGTCCTTCCCATGCCAGAACCTCGTCTGTCCGACCAATTCATCGATATTTGCGTGTGGACCACATTCTGAATTCCTGTCTGCCTCAGAATTTACAATCAAGACACAAATAAAATATTCAGTGTGTATACAAATGGATTTCCCAGAACCACTGCATTTCTTTTAAGTTTAGGCGGAACAGCAAATGTTTATCATCTGCCAGTGACCCACCCAATTTCCTCTATGTTTCTGTCAATGCTTTTGACTACCGGTTCTGGAACTATCAGAAATGGTCAAAAAGTAGCTGTTGGACTGCCTAAAACAAACCAAATCATTGAGCAAAGAATCTGTGAGACCATGACAGGTTAGGTATGTGATACGGCAGGAGTATGGTGGGGACATGGGGAGTGGGGGGGAGAAGGTGGGCGGGGCAAGGAAGGTTGGAGGATCCCAACTTTCATCAACATACCCAGAGTGAAGCTGCTGATGCAGATTGGGCCTGGACAGTAACTTATTGACTCAAATGCTTCTTAAATTGCAGCATGTCCTGCATTTATCTGTCCAGGCTGGTACTTGGTCGTGCAGGTTTAAAGCCAACACTGACTGGGTCAGATGAGGCCTGTGCTAACTCAGGCATAAGCTGAGGCCTGCACTAACTCAGACATGAGCTGAGGCCTGCGCTTACTCAGACATGAACTGAGGCCTGCACTGACCCAGAAATGAACTGTGGCCTGTGCTAACTTAGACATGAGCTGAAGCCTGCGCCAACTCAGACATGAGCTGAGGCCTGCACTGACCCACACATGAGCTGGGGCCTGCACTGACCCACACATGAGCTGGGGCCTGCACTGCACTCAAGCACGAGTTGAGTCAGCTAGACTGCAGTTACAGAGTGAGGCCTGTCTCAGGCAGCAGGTGAGGCCTGTCTTTGCACAGCCAAATATTAAGTCTGACTCAGATGGATATGAGATCCATTTTTAAATAAGCAGAAACATTGCTTATATGTTTTAACCAGAAATTCTGTGTATAAATGAGATTGGAGTGCAGGCTCCAATAGGTTATGTCAGCATAAGTATGAAAGAAACCAACAGAATAAAGAAACCCACAAGCAACCTTGTCTCAGCAAAGATACACGAACCATCCAACAGGAGGCTGAAACAGCAGCGAGAATACACCCTGTCAATTGGTTCAACTCCACTACAAACCTGTGTGGGTTAATTGAATCTTTGGCAAGTGCTGCAGTCATCTGGGTTCAACTTATATGCATTAGTATTTAAATTCCATTTGTGCTGAGCAGAAATGCAAAAAGCAGCAGGATAAAGCTTGACATGTCAGAGAGGGAAGGGAGAGAGGCATGCAGGAACTGAAAGCATGGAGCTGGTGGTCTAGCTGGGAAATACAAAGGCGGCCCAGCGTTGTGAGTGAGAGGGTGCAGCCAGACTTGCCAGCATTTTAACGCTGTTAAAACTTAACTAATACATTTTTAATTCTGACTTCTTCAGTTTGTGAACTAACATGAAGATTGCACAGGTTCTTCCCTGCGATAAAAGAATAATACATCAGGACAAAGTTGGAATAATCACACAACATAACTCCTTTTGTGTTGACCATCTATAAGCCCAAAAGAAGAAAAGTGAACAAGGAGGAATAAAGCAGACACTAATCAAAATTGGATCCTAGTACTAGAGACACTGCAATTTTAAAATCTCTATGTGCCACCTATCTCCTGTGGACCCAAATCAAAATCAATCCACCAGAGATGACACTACCATGAGTTATGGACGTCTGAATGCCTATGACATCCTCCCTGTCATTCTCTTCCATTAACGCCATCCACTTTGCCTACTTCTCTCCTAATGTCTTTTCATGTGATATAGTCTCAAACCTTGTTAAGATAATCGCTACTGTAAAACACTTTATGGTGTTTTACTGTTAAATATGTTACATAAAGGACTCAAACATTCCCGGGATAGCGACAGCACAGGGTTAGGTACACAGTAAAGATCCCTCTACTCTGTCCCCATCAAACATTTCCAGACAGGTTCAGCATGGGACTAGATACAGAGTGAAACTCCCTCTATATAGTCCCCATCAAACTTTCCCAGGACAGTCAGAGAGCAGGTTGAAACAGGGTAAAGTCTTAACTTCATGTTCTGTCATCATTATGAGATTTAAAAATTCAGTTTGTGGCAATTTACTGTGCTATTGTTTGAACGGTTAGAGCCTGGTTTTCAGGCCCCTCTTTGTGATGTGAAAGAATCAGCTGTGTCTTCCAGAATCTGTTATAAAGCAATGTCAGAATCCCATGCTCACACTGAAGGGCCTGTATATCTGCCCTCTTCTCCCATTGACTGGTATTATGTGTTTCATTCTAAAAGCTGACATTTCAGCTGGGACTGAGTTGCATTGTGACAAGGTTACTTTGTGCTGAAACACAAAGCCTGCTGTGTGTTTGGAGCCAAAACTCCAGCCTAGATAGAGCTTTTCTTCCAAGAACAACTTAATTAATTGATCCACAACCTCACAAAGCTGTTTCTGTTCAGGGTAAAGGAGATCTCACTATTGAAAGACCCTCCATTCCACTAATTAACTTCATGCAAAGTTTTAAGCAAAGTTTGCTGATGGGGCACCAAGTTTATTTCAGGTTAAACCTAACTGATAACATCCAGAGCAAGTTGAATTTATATAGCACCCTTAGCATGACAAAATATCCCAAGATGCTTCACTGCAACAACTGCCAAGTTTAATTTGATATCAACCTGCTTAAAGGAGGTATCTTAAATGAAAACAAAGAAACTCAGCTGATCTGGTAAGTTCTGTGAAGGGAGAAACAGAGTTAATGTTTCAGAGTTAATTTTTCTGAAGGAGAGTCATAGTGGACTTGAAACATTAACTGTGTTACTCTCTCTATAGATGCTGCCAGACCTGTTGAGTTTTTCTGATGTTATCCATGTTTATTTCCTTTGTCTGCAGCATTTTACATTTGTTTTAAGATGCTTTGGAATGTGCAGAGGTCAGCAAAAGACAAAGATTTTAAGAAGTTTCTAAGTCCCATTGCAGACAGCTAATGGCACAGCCTGAAATGGGACAAGCAGATGGAACAATGGCTCTGAGCAGGGAAACAATTAATCTGATGAGAACTGTCAGACAATGCTCAGAGATAGATCGCCAAATGGTGGTTTACAGGGGATGCAATGGCCCAGTGGTATTATCACCAGACTTTTAATCCAGAAACTCCAGGGTTTGGGTTCTATCATGGCAGATGGTGGAATTAGAATTAAAAAAAATCTGATATTCAGATTTCAATGATGACTGTGAAACCATTGCCAATTATCAGGAAAAACCCATCTTGTCCACTAATGCCCTTCAGGGAAGGAAATCTGCTATCCTTACGTGGTCTGCCCATCATGTAATTCCAGATTCATAGCAATATGATTGACTCTCAACTGCCCTCTGGGCAATAAATACCGGCCTGGTCTGGCTGTGATGTCCACATCCCAAGAATGAATTGCAAAAAAAAGGTGTGAATCGCATTACTAAACCCTAAACTGAGGCAGATCTGATCTGTCAGGAAGCTGCGAAGTTGTGAAAAGATAAAAACCCTGGGCAAGTTCATAAATGAGTCGGTTGTGCATTGTGAAATGCCCTAAGCTGCGCAGGTTTGGTTTTCATGAGAATTCAGGCAAGTCTGGCCTCTGGCAGATGCATGAGAAGACAGGCCAAGAAAGTTTGGCCTGCAATGAGAATGCAAATAAACTCGCCATGATGATCCAAAATAAACACAAATGGTGTCATTACCAACAGTTTGGGGAAAGAAATACAGCAATATAAACAGATGTTGAGATAAGATTTGCATGACATTGACATCTCTTTTGCTTTCTCTTACTAAATCATTTCTCGGCCCTGAAGTATTAATTCTCACTTAGACCTGTTACCGTAGTGACTAGAGGTTGTGGGATACCTCAACCACGTCACAGGGCCTGAGACCTTTGGTTACTCCATCCACTGAAATTGCCCAACTTTCAAGAGTTCCCAGATTATTCCATTTTACCTTGAACCGAGAGTTGTTTCAGCATTGGGAATAATGAGCGAACAAGGGGATTAATCCTCTGAGGAGAGGGTGAACTGGCCTCTATCCTGTATCTGTCAGGGTACAGACTGTGAGAGTTGATCTGATACACAAACAATCCTGAAGGGATTGAGCAGAGAGGACACCAGGAGGATGGCTCATGTTGTGGGAAAGACTAAACTGGGGACACAGTTTAAAAAGAAGGGGTCTTCTTTTTAAGACAGAGATGAGGAGAAATCTTTTCTCTTGGAACGTCATGTGGAATTCTCATCTCCAGAATGTAATGGGGGCTGGGCCATTGCATTTATTTAAAATCATGTTAAATAGATTTTTATAGGCAAGGGGATCAGTGGTTAGGGTGGGAGGCAGACAGGAAAATGGAGATGAATCAAACCCAGATCAGTCATGATTGAATAGGTCTGAAGGACCAAATGGTCTACTCCTGCTCCTCAGTCATATGTTCCTATGACACTCCAACCAGGGGTTCGATCCCAAACAATTCCTCACCAGGTGACCATATCAGGTACTCACCAATGAGGTGCACTCGTTGACAGGTTGGATCCTTTCTCAATTCCCTCAGATCTAGTTTTCGAACCCTCCCATGTCATGGCTGTAAGTTGCCTCTTGGCAAAATTATTCAAAAACATAAGGTTAGATTATCAAATATACTTGGGGGTCCTCCAGCTCCATCTCAGAGGCTAGTGAATCCTTGGGCTGTAGAGGCTTACTCTTTGAGTATGTTTAAAGAAGAGACTGATAAATATCGAATTGCCAATAGCACACATGGTTATAGGATAGGGTGTGTAAAAGGCGTTGAAACATTTGATCAGTCATAATTATACTGAATGATGGGGCATCTTGATGGGTAGATTGGCTTTCTCTTGCTCCTATGTTCCCCAGTATCGCCTGCCTCAGCCCTTCCACTGCCTCTGATTTTTTACATTGTTTTTGTCTAGAATCCAGTGGTGAATGAACAAAATTTGCCTCCAATTAATCACTGGAAAGTCAAAAGCGAGTGCTGCAATACAGCAGTTGTTTCCCAGCAAAGGGCCCGAAGTTCCATTCACATTGTCAACCTCGAACCTGCCACACACTCATGTTGATGGAACAGTTGTCACTTACTGGACATGATCCAACCTCCGACAGGACCCAACACCCCCAGGCATAATCTCACCCCTTGATCATATTCCTCTAATCTTGCAGCTACCTAGAGCCTGAACTCTTAAACTTACTCTTCAAACATAGAGTCATAGAGATATAAAGCACAGAAACATACTCTTTGGTCCAAATCGTCCATGCCGACCAGATATCCTATATAAATCTAGTACTATTTGTCAGCACTTGTCCCATATCCCTCTAAATCCTACCTTTTCAATAACCATCCAGATGCCTTTTAAATGTTGTAATTGTACCAGCCTCCACCACTTCCTCTAGCACCTCATTCCATACACACATGCATGAAAATGCTGCTCCTTAGGTCCCTTTTATATCTTCCCCTCTCACCTTAAACCTATGACCTCTAGTTTTGGACTCCTCTACCCAGGGAAATGACCTTGCATAATGACCCTATCCATGTCCCTCATGATTTATAAACTTCTATAAGGTCACCCTTCAGCCTCCAATGCTTCAGGGAAAATAGCCCCAGCCTATTCAGTCTCTCCCAATAGTTCAAACCCTCCAACCTTGGCAACATTCTCGTAAATTTTTCTAGTTTCCCAACACCCTCTATAGGATGGAAACCAGAAATGCACACAATACTCCAAAAGTGGCCGAACCAATGTTCTGTACAGCTGCAACATCACTTCCCAACTCTGATACTCAATGCACTGACCAATAAAGACAAGCATACCAAAACGCCTTCTTCACAACCCTTCATTCCTGATGAAGGGCATTTGCCCGAAACGTCGATTTTTCTGCTCCTCGGATGCTGCCTGACCTGCTGTGCTTTTCCAGCACCACATTAATCTAGACTCTGATTTCCATTATCTGCAGTCCTCACTTTTGCCTTCTTCACTACCCTGTCTACCTACATCTTCTCCCTCAGCTCCAATCTTGAAGAGCTTGCTTCTAACCTTCCACTGTGATGGAAATTTTGCACACCAATTTGTTTGGCATGATCCTCCTCGAAAAGCCATACTGACGGTCCCTGATCAAACCTTATCTGTCCAAGTGGAGATTAATTCTCTCCTTCTGAATTTCTCCAGTCGTTCCCCATCATTGATGGGAGACTCACTGAGCTATAATCTGATCCATAAATGCCCCTGGTTTATCCCTATCATATTTCTTGAAAAATGGAACCATATTCGCTGGTCTCCAATCGTCTGGCACCTCTCCTGTCACCAGAGAGAAATTAAAAATTTGGGTCAGAGCCCCTGTAATATCTTCTCTGTCTCCTGCAGCAACCTGGGGTACAACTTATCTGGACTTTTTAAAATTCATTCATGGTATGAGGGCATCGCTTAGTGAGCATTCATTGCCCATCCCTAATTGTTCAGAGTCAGTCACATTGCTGTGGGTCTGGAGTCACATGGAGGTGTTGATAGAAGGCTGTTTGTGTGGCTGAAGGCTTGCCCCCAGTCCCTGAAGGTGGCAGGTCAGGTTAATCAGATAATTAAAGGCAAGTGTCCCGTATGCCTTCTTATCAGTCAAGGCATAGATTATAAGAACAAGGAGATTACATTGGAGCTGCAAAGGACTTTGGTTAGCCTACAGCTGAAGTACTGCGTGCACCTTTCATCTCCGCACGATATAGAAAGGATGTGATTGCACTGGAGGGAGCGCAGAGGAGATTCAGCAGGATGTGGCCTGGGGTGGTACATTTCAGCGGTGAAGAGAGGCTGGGTAAGCTCGAGTTGTTTTTTTTTTGGAATGATTTAGTAAGAGACCTACCCTCGTTCTCGTCATTCTCATGTTTCTCGCATACGTATAAAATGCCTTTGGGTTATCCTTGATCCTATCCGCCAAAGATTTTTCATGCCCTCTCTCTATGGTGAAAAGCAGGAGGTTTTGGGGAGTTGAGGATAATGTTTTTCATCCAGAGGTGGGTAAGTGGCTGGGGTGTAGTGCCTGGGATTTGGTTGAGGTGGATAACCTTTAAAAAGTATTTGGATGGGCACTTGAAATGTCCAAGGTTATGGGCCTAGTGCTGAAAAGTGTACATTTTTAAGAGTAGTTTTAGCGCTACAGACCTGATAGGCCAAAGGTCCTCTTCTTCTGGACTGTGTGCTTCTACGATTCTCAATTCAAATCCTTTCTTTCACATACCACATACTCACTTCAAGAAAGGGAAGGAGAGGGGTGCGCGAGCGGGGTGGCCTCGTTCAAGGCAGAAGGCCTTTGTTGAGTCATTGAAGCTTTGGGGACAGGTGACAATTCAGGAATTCTTCCTAGACTTCCTTTGGATTTGTACATTATTGCTACAGACTATTTCCTTTCACTCAGTGGCTGTGATCCAGAATGGTGTCATCTTCACAGAGGCTGAAAGTTGGTGACTGGAGTGAGGACAGTCACTGTGTGAGCTTAATTAATCAATCAATCAATCATCTTGAAACTGACCTGTGTTTCCCGATAATCTGTAGATAGACTTAGGGATTTTTAAATGTTATTTTCAGTCCCGTCACCATGCATGTAATTAGACATCTTAATTTAGTGCCTACTTAAAACATTCACTGGTAAATGCAAAGTACTTAGATCGTATATCAGCTGCAAAGTCTGGAACTGATTTGCAAGCGATAGTTTGCAAATGCTGATGTCATCTCCTATCTCTGAGTCTGTATCTGTCTGTGCTGATAACAGCCAGCTTCCCAGAACCCAACCACATTGGATAATGTTTACTGAAAACCCATTACATTTCTGAAGAAGTAACCTGACAAACCTATGCATTCAATTTAAGGTTCAGGATTTCTGTGGATAAATCAGGCTGACTCTCCAGTACACTGGAGTACTGTACTGCTGCACTTTCAGTAGGTGGTATCATTTGGATAAGGGCTTTTTGCTTTCCAGCATCGGAGAGTTTCCAGGACAATGCTGCTCAGTTGGCAACTCGAGTCCACTTTCATTGCTTAGCCAACACCAAAACCAAATTGAAAATTGCTGGAAAAGCTCAGCAGGTCTGGCAGTATCGTGGAGAGAAATCAGAGTTAACGTTAACTGAAGTTCTGAAGAAGGGTCACTGCACCTGAACCATTAACTCTGATTTATCTCCACAGACGCTGCCAGACCTGCTGAGCTTTTCCAGCAATTTCTGTTTTTGTTTCTGATCTGCAGCTTTCCCAGTTCTTTTGGCTTTTACCAAAGCAATTTCTCTGGGCGTCAATTTGTTCACTGCTTCAGAGTCATTCTACACTGGACTCTTACACAGACAGCAATATGATCACAATCAGATCATCTACTTTCTGTCGTGCTTGATGTAAGGTACGTATTAGCGATGGGACACTGGGGAAAACACTCCGCTCTGTTTTCAATTGGCTCATGGACGATTTGGTTGCGAGGTGAATGGACAGGCAGCCTCACCTGAAAGGCAAGCACCTCCAACTGTGCTAGGCTCCCTCAGCACTGCACTGGCAGGGTCAGCCATGATTCTGTGGGCAGGGTCCCTGTCGCAGGACTTGACTCTGTGACTTTCCCCCTCACAGATAAGGATGCTACCCAGAAAACCATGGCTTTAAGGATTGGACAAGCCTGTGATTTATCACATCACATGTTCAGGTCAAGTGTGTTCATTGCCTCCCACTCTGACAACAGCAACAGACAGAGGCAGAAGCTCCCTACTGCACACCAAAGCTGAAGCACCCAAGCACCTCTGCCCACCGGGGATAAGAGTCACAGTCTCTCCACCGGGAGCAGCAAAGCTCTGCTGGAAGACCAAGGGAAGAAAGGAAAAGCATTGTTGGCAATTTCAACTCACCGTTCTCCGGTCGAGAGGGGCTGGGGCTGCTGGCATGGTGATACAATCTCTTCAAGTTGGGCAACCTATCCCTGATTAAGTTCCACTGGCTGTTGGAAGAGTTAAACCAACCTGCAGAGAGTCATAGGCAGCTGGTCTGCGGCATCGTTCACAGAATTCACTACCTCACCCCATCCTGATGGCCCCCACCCCACACTACAGGCAGTTCTCAAACCCCATCCCACTCAAACCCAGCTGCTGTGAAGGATCAAATTCAACGCCACCCTTTTTATCTCACGAGGAGAGCTTTGGTATGAGTTGAAAGCAGCTGCTGTCCTTAACCAGGCCTTAGCCCTTGACATTGTTTAAAAAGCAATTTCTTTATGATGGAATTAAATACTGGAGTGTTTCCAATGATGTTATGTCTCACAGCTAGTATGTAATATAACCGTATTAGACATGCTCATGAAATCATCACCATATTGTGGCATGTGACCTGATGTTATAAAATCTCAGTCTCCATCTTACTGAGGTCAGTTGCAGCATGACACACTGAGGGAAATGTGGAACAATGTATAACTAAATTGCTTAGTACTAGACCACATATGGTAACAGCTGTGATTGTAATATATGTAGATATCAGAATTGTAAATAAAATTCAATGATTTTTTCATTTCCACATTATCCACACCTAATTCTTACGTTACATAAAGCATCAGGTTCACATTCCCTGCAGAAAAATCATCACTGTATTTACAACAAATCGTGAGGGGGGAGCAGATCAGGTAGGTTATCCACAAGATGTTCAGCTTCAAAGATTTAAAAATCACAGCACTTTCTCGTGATGGTCAGCCAGGGATCAATATCTGAGACAGAGGGTGTGGATTTGAGCACCACTCTGGAGATGTCAGCACAGAACCTAAGCTGACACTCCCAATGCAGTGCTGAGGGAGTGCTGCACTGTCCAAGGTGCTGTTAATCAGATGAGACTAAACCTTAGTCTTCATCTGTTATCTCATGTTCTAGAATTAATGGACACTATTTCAACGAAAGTTAGGGGAGTTCTCTGAACATTGGAACCCAAAATGAAAATGAGGGGTATGAGGTATATAAAACCGAATTTCCATTTGCTGTGATCCATTTTCCTTTAATGACCAAATCAGTTGGTTGATACAGCACACCAATGGTGTTTTGAAAGCTGGCACTGAGTACAGGTGGTTGAATAATCTCCTTGCCATCCTTGACCATCAGCAACAGTGATCACATCTGTCGAGAATTCCCGGTGTAAGAAAATAAAATATAAATGGCAAATCAGATAAACATTCCATTCTGTAAACTCCTGTATCTCTGATCCAAAAGCAAGCATCTTCTATTGAAAGTTGTTTAACATAATCAATATTTTTCAGACTCAGCAGAATTCCACTGCTCGAATTTTCACAAATACCTTTGGAATTTTCACTAGGTACATGGTGACGGGATCAAACCAGAGAACATGTCTTGGGGCTTCAAACATCTTTGTGTTCTATTGTATTGTGAATTGAAGTCTATGTAATACTTTCCTAGTCCTCATTCTGTCCCTACGTTTTCGTCTGATTCACAGAGAGCAAGGCTATCGACCTGTAATGTTAACCCCTGCTTCTCTCTCCAGGTACTACCTGAAGTGATAAATATTTTCAGCCTTCTCTGTCTTTATTTCAGATTCCCAGCATCCACAGAAGTTTGCTTATCCACAAAGAAATGGGATGAATTGGACAGTAATTTCAAATGCTGGTAGAGATGGTGAATGGAATATGCTGTAGGACTCTACACATCTTGCCCTGTACAACCCACTTCACAAGTAGATCCATGGGAGATCAGTGTACTAAAGACCTTTCATAGGTCCAGTCCTTGTGGCTGCTGCTTTTGAACTAACTTGCTGATTCATTTGTGTTTCCCCTTTGCAAAGGGGATTTTGATTGTTCCATATACATCAATGTGGTCAGTTTCACAGCAAGGAGCCTGAATCTGACTGGGACTGTCCAATTTCCCACAACTCCATTGTGTGGAATTCACATTAATGTTTTCTTGCCCACTTGACAATCTGATTGCTTACACTTGTACACCAAACCAAAAGATAGATTTCAGTCTTGTCGAGGACCCATTTTCCTGAATCTACTGCCTAGTGTTCCGCTGTCAAAGGATTCAGACTCAATTTCAGCTCATTTTGGTCTATTCCCTCCCAGGAGGTATTAGCTGTCCTAAGCATAAGGGGGTTTGACTTAGAATAAGCAAGGTGCTACTGAAATGGAGTGATAACAGGATGTAATTTAATCCACTGCAGAATAAGAGGATGTAGTTGTGACATGAATATTGAAAGGCGGAGCAGGTTCAAGGTCCTGATTGTTTGTTTGTCTGCAATTAGAAAGGCACTTAAATCAACTCCTCAGGACCAGAAGCACATAAAACCTGAGGATCTGCTGCTACCTTTTTTGTAGACAATATGTTGATTGTTGGTGAGTTAATTTATATTTTCAGACATCATTGCTCTTGTGTGGGTAATCTATGTTGTTATAAACTTGCCTTTTGCTGATTTGAGCCACCCAAAGTCAAGTTTGTATGTGCAGGGAAATCAGATGGGGGGTAAAACGGTAATTATTTAGTCAATTGTTTATCATAACTTGGAATTAAGACTTGGCTTGCCCTATCGCTGGATAGTGACCCACAGTCTGATTTGACAAAGATTACAGCCAGTCAGAAGATACTTGAGCCAAAGGTCATTGAGTCATGACCTTGACCCTCAGCCTTGGCAAGCAGAGGGCCCTGCATTACCTTCAATGCCCTATATCCCCAAATCTCACACACAGCTACTGGCAAGTTTCACTCCATTTTTCCCTGTCTTGATTTCTGCAGTTCTATCAGAATAAGTCATTGCTGTTCACAAAACACTTGTATTTCTCATCTTGATATCTTTTCATCATGATTTTTTTTGCAGTGACAAGTGTTTCAGAATAGTCTGTGGTATTTGCCCCTATGCCACCAATTGGACCAAATCCTGTTTGCCCCTCACATCAAACGATACCTCGTCATTTTCAAATATGGCTCAGCCCAGGGTTAATACTTGTTAACTAGCAGCTGGTGAATGGGTTAGTTAGCAACAATCATTCTATTTCATTAAGCCTGGGTAGCAGGTGGTGAAGTCAATGTCATGCAGCCTGATACAGTGCATTCCACCAGTTATACATGATGCTCATATGATCTGATTGGAGCCTCCTGCAGCCATTGTCTTCACAGCACTGAGAAGAAGGGCCAGCAGGATTACATGGAGATCAGAATCACCAAGATCCCTTCACGCCTTGTCTGTTCTTTCAATGCTACTGTGTCCAAGTCATGGCATTTGCGAACTGGCAGTACCATGGGTGTGCCATCACTATAGCTGGGCTGCAGTGGATCACGAAGGCATTGCCCACCACCTTCTCAAGACCATTGGAGATTTGAAACAAATGTCAGCTGTATTGGTGATGCTCCCATCCCAAAGTAAGACATAAGTGAAGCCCAACAGCCCCTACCCAGCTATTCAAGCACTTACCATGCTCTGTGCTATCGATGCTACTCACACTGTCGCAGTGCTCCAAGTTCTGTCGTTGCAGTTGTCTGACTAGGTTCAGCATGGGGAAGGATTTTCTAGACTTGCCGATACCCTTCATCCTGGATGAGTCCACCTCATCCTCTCCCTCTGTACTCTTTTCAAGTGTCACCTTCGCTTTGGGTGTCTGGTCTTCCTCGTTCCCAGCGAGAGTACTGAGTGCCTGTGAAGGCAACAAGAGTTTCCCTGAGTTCGCCGTCGTAGTTTTGAAGACCAATATCATTGCAATCAGGAAGGACAACAGGCATTATGGGGCAGATTCATTCCATACACATTTTAGGAAGCACAGAATTGGGGGAGTTCCAGTCCTCCCCCTCCCTCTGCCTCCGGGAATAATGGCAGCCATATCTCAAATAGCTTCCTCCAGTCTGTGTTCTTTAAATATGTGAACTTACAAACCAATTTCAATGCCACACACGTACACTTTCACAGCGTGCATATTAGTGCACACACAAACACATAACACATGTGCATTTGCTCATATGTTTTATACACACACACTCACATACATGCTTGTATTCATATGCGTGTGCATGTACACATATTGTACACACACTCACTCATATAGACACAACCAGTTACAGAAGGGGTAAAATAGATTATAATTGTTCAACTCCCATTATCCTCATCATCATTTTGTGGACTAAACTGGTTTGGAAAAAGAAAAAAACTCTGACTAAACTTGGCAGCAGAGGTTACCTGACCAGTTTCAGCCCAGCTCATAAAAATCAAATCTGAGCTAAAATTAACATTGTTATGAAAAGGTATTGAAACTTCACGTTTGATTCCCAACTTTTGAGAAGCTTCAGATATTGTGATGAAAGTCACTTGCAGATGATCCAGCATGTGAAAACAATGCATCCAGTCTGGGAACACACAAGTGAACAATATTTCAAACAGCGGCTTTTAGACATAGCAAGGTAGAATAGATCAGTATCAGTCACACTGAAAGTCTCTCTCCACCCTCTCACTGTTTCTCTTGGCCTCTCAAACACAATGCCCAGTGATAAAATATTTGAAGAGATGTCCATTCACCAAGAACTCAAAAATATTTGAAAATGTTGTCACTGCTGAGGATACAAGTTATCAACTGAATGATCAGGGACTCAGGTTAAATCTAAGACCTCATGGACATTAAGGGCTTATTTTTAAGCTGCTAATTCTTGATTTTCCTTTTTGTATCAGACATTCTCCCTATCACAACCTTTATACCAGTATGTTTGCGTGGGTTTGATGTTGTGTTTCATTCATTTGAATGGTTTTCGCAAGTAATTTAATTCACTCAAGAAAACTTTATAAATGTCTCATTTTGAACTGGCAAGCTATATTTTAATCAAAATGTAATACAGCTGCAAGCAAAATGTATTTAAAATCTTTGCTGTGTCCTATTATGAAAATTAAAAAGAGAGGAGTTGATTTACCCCTCCTCACCCAGTCATAAAAATACACACACACATACAGACAGACACACACGCACACAGAGGAACATACACACAGGAACACACGCTCATGCACATATACACACACGCAAGCACATGTGCATATACATCCACACACACACAGGCACACACATAATCACAAATGAACATTGACATACAAGAACAGTCTCAGGAATTGGTTCTCACGTGCGTACGCACACAAACACACCAGATGGTGCCGTGCCTGCAACAGATGAAGGAAAACATGTCTCTGTTCTTACTGTTTGGTTGTTGGGTGCAATGGATTGAGAGCAGACATTCCGTGAGACACTGCCCACATCAGTCAGCCGATGCTCATCGTCGTCCCACCTCCCGTATGCCAAGTCAATGCCACCAACGAACGCAACCGACTGGTCAATGACAACGATCTTCTCATGGTGTGCCCACAGGTACACAGTGGAGGAGACATGGTCTGGGTGTCTCATCACCTGACAGAGGAAGAGCCCATAGCACAGAGCAGCAGTCAGTCAGTCATTATCTCAATTGGCAAAATGGTCAATATTCACTAAGTCTGGGAAATAATTGGAATGTTTGGAAGAGCTTCACATGCAGAAGCACATTTCCAGGACTTGGCCAAAGCACATTCGGAACGTCATTAATGTGCAGTGCTTCCTGTGGCAGAGGTTGTGGGTTTGGAATGGATTGGAAAGTTACAGAGGCACTGTGTAACAGTCAGACGGTGAGACCTGGACTGACAGGTTATAACCAGCAGGAAAGATTGATCAGGTTGGAGTTCTTTTTACTAGAGAGATGAAGACTGAGGGGTCACATTATAGAAGATCAGGATAGATCAGATAAACATAGGGAAAATGTTTTCATGAGGGAAGTAGACCAGTGCAAGGGGCCATGGACATAAGACAGTCACTGATGAATCCAACTGGAAATTCAGGAGAAATGTCTTTATCCAAAGAGTGGTGGCAACTTGGAATACTGGAACAGGAAACAGTTGAGGCTGAGATACATTTAAGTGTGAATCTAGATAAACGCACAAGGAAAAAACAAATTGAAGGATTTACAGATTGGGTGAGAGAACTTGGGTGAGAAGAGTCTTGTATGGAGAAGGTACAACAATAGGGACCAAACAGACTGAATGGTCTGCTTCATACTAGAAATCATCTGAAATATATTGTGTCTTTCATTTCAGACACCAACATTTATAAGATATACTCTGATCTTGTTTCTCATTACAAGTTAAAGGGAACACACCTTAATGTTGGGATGAAGGCGCATTAGTGTCCGCTTGCTATATTCACTGTTGATGCCTAGTGCAAGCTCCACCTCTTTGTAGAGAATCACAAAAATCTTCACTCCTTGTTGCTGCCGTGATAGGGAGGGAGAACAATCAATTCAAACCAGCCTCACTTCAACTATTGACAATAATCACAGAGTGCACATGGAATCATATATCACGTTTAGGTAAATAATGCCCAGAAGACAGAGGAGAATATCACTGCTCTTCCTTGAAATAGTGACCACGGGATTTTTTACATCCACCTGAGAAGGCAGAGGGAACTTTGGTTTAATGCCTCACCTGAAAAATGGCTCCTATGATATTGCAGCACACCCTCAGTGCTGGTGTCAAGAGTGTGATCCTGGATTGGAGGCTCAAGTCTCTGGTGTGGGGTTTGGGTACGTGACCTCTTGACTAAATGGCTATGACTGACACTCAGGAGAGAAGGTTGTGGCTACAGAACCTATCTGCCACTATGGGCATTATGGACAGTTGGGGAAGGGAGAGGGTAACAGAGAGTAAGCAAGCCACCCTTCCTTGAGCCATTAGCATGACAAAAGGCAATCTAAACCTCAAGCAATGCATGTGGACTTGCTGTATAAGACCCACAGGTACAGACACATCAGAGAAGAACTCACAGCTTTGCGTTTGAGTACGTAGTCCAGCCTCCAATAATTCCCTTCCACCACCGGCCTCTTGAGAAAGATTTCTGGACTCAGCCTGGGATCCCACATGTCAAAGAGCAGAAGAGTGTTTAAAAAAATTATTTTTCAGAACCAGAATTCCATTTCAGGTCTGAAACGATCACTCCTGCAGGACCAACCCAAAGGATGTTGGCAGGGCTTTGGGACATCACTATCACTGGGCAATGTTCACAGCGAAGGACATTTGTTGCCAGACTCAATCCTGCCCTCTGCCAACATCCAGAAGAACAAATACACTTACAGTGCTCTTAACAAATATGGACAAAGACATTTCACTTGGAATGCTTACCACCCAAAATTAGACACCAAGTCACATATGAAGGTAATTAAGAAACTGTTCCGCATTTAGCAGAATCAATGGTGAAAGGCTGTTTCACCCATGTTGGAGAGTCAAGACTAGGGATCAGGGGTCATGTTCAGGGGTCAGCACGTTGGAATTGGAGGAGACGTTTCTTCTCTCAGTGTGTTGTGCAGCTTTGGAATTCTCTATCCCAGAACTGTGGATACTCAATAGTTACATACCTTCAAGACAGGTGTTAGTCAATGTTTCAGAATGAACCAAATCAAAGGATTGAGGATTTGAGGCCACAATCAGACAAACCATGATCTTATTGAGTGGCAGACCATGCTTGAGGGGCTAAATGGCCCATTAATGCTCCGAATTCTTATGCGGTCCGGCGAACAAGTTTGGTCTATGAAGGTTTAAAGCTGCCCTCATTAGCGCATGAGGTACAAAGGAAGGTCTCCTGCTCCTGAACCCGCCATGTTTGCAACCATGTCTAAGCTTTATTTCTCTGTTGCTTTCTAACAATGTGCACCAGTACAAATTGAACTAGTCTTCGGCGCATTGTCAAAACCCAAAGTTAAAAGGGGAAAGATAATTTAATCATCAACATCATGTCTTGATGGATCAATGCAATGCTCTACGTACCACCAATCTGTGATGAATATTTCCTCCTTTGCATCTTCCAAAGCATCTGCCAAATCTTCAAAGTATCCCTTAGCATTTACATACCTATGAATAAAGTGAACACAGATTAAAAAGTATTCATCTGGGAAGCATCTCTTCATCTCTCAGACTTTAAACACAGTAAGATGGGCCGGTGGGACAGTCAGTAGCCTGGAGAGGGGTAAAGGTTAGGGAGCTTGCAGGGCAGGGAGAGAAGCAGAGCCAACGGTGGAGAGGTCAGAGGCTGAGAGTGCAAGAGGGAGGGGTGCTGGATGGAGGAGTGTAAAGGTGAAGGTTAGGCAGAAAGGAAAATTGGTTGATCACCCTATTGTGATCTCCCTCTTTAGGTCTAATGGACTCTTGCTGTGCTAATACATTCCATCACAGCCAATTTTAGGAATCTAAATATATATCTTCCTGTACGGTGCTGTCTGACTGGTTACCATTTGCACAGCGTATTTTCATGCACAGGTCCGAAAGATTTGAAACGTTGGTCCTCAAGGAAAACTTTGGCATGTTTATTAATTAACTCCTCAAGCTCTTGACCCCACCAGCGAGCGTGACGGTAATTGTTGCATTTGATGATCAAAGTCCTGAATTGGAACAGAAAGAACATCATTCAATAATGTTTCATTGTCTGACATTACTAACATACAATAGTGTGGCTCTCTCTCAGCACTAACCCTCCAACAGTGCAGCACTCCCTCAGTACTGACCTTCCAACAGTGCAACACTCCCTCAGTACCGACCCTCCAACAGTGCAGCACTCCCTCAGTACTGACCCTCCGACAGTGTCGCTCTCTTTCATACTGACCATCCGACAGTGTGACACTCCCTCTGTACTGACCCTCTGACAGTGCAGCACTCTCTCTGTACTGACCCTTCAACAGTGTGGCACTACCTCAGTACTGACCTTCCAACAATGCGTACTCCCTCGATATTGATCGTCTGACAGTGCAACAGTCCATCAGAACTGACCCTCCAACTGTGCAGCGATCACTCAGTCCTGACTAGCTAACAGTGCAGCACTCCCTCAGTATTTACCCTCCATTTGTGCAGACCTCCCTCAGTACTAGCCCTCTGACAGTCTGGAACTCCCTCAGCACTGACCCTCCAACCATGCAGACTACCCTTGGTTCTGTTTTGAGTATGTCAGCTTGAATCTTTTTCTGTATTCCTTGATCCTTCAGTTTTTCCCACAGTGCTGAAATTCTTAACCACTGGGCTAAAGGAAACCGGAGGGGCCAGTTATTGTTTACCTCCAATTAGCTCAAGTGCAGCCCATTCTTTCGAATTGTACATTAAAATTCTCTGAATAAAACTCTGCTGAATTGGGGTAATGAGGCAGTCTCAATGATATGATTTGCTCTCTGTACATAATGATTTCTCAGTAACAGCAAAATTTATGGTTAACTCTTCCTGGATTCAATAAAAAGCAATGAACAACCTCTTGGAAACATTTCTTGGTCATTTTTCCATCCGTACAACCCTTTCCAGGTAACTAAATGTCAATTAATTGTTGATTACATTTTTGATTTTTGGATTTGATCTGCCACATTTGACCTTGACGTGTAAATTTATACAGTCCTGTGTTATGATTGACTTTGGTCCTGTCAATATTTGTATGGCACATCTGTAACTGGACATCACCTTGGGAACCAAACCATAATACCAAACAGCACGAGTCAGGCTGACACTGGTAGCTATCAGCTTTCAGCCAGTTATCTCTCTGGAATGCTCAATAGAAATTCCTTGTAGATTAATGAGGGAAGATTTGGCGGATTGCTCATGTTAATCACTATTTTGTCATTGTTACTTTAGGGCGTGCTGGCTACATATTCTGCTGAGATCCCATGTGGCTGATAGCGAGGCCTTGGGTGAATCTCTGGAAGTGATTTCCAAAGGTTGATTTCAACACAACAACCTTTAGTTCTTCAGAGATTTAAATGCAGTGCCCCAAGCTCATCACAGTATTCCACCTGGGCTTCGTCCGGTCGACCACAACAACAACAACTTGCATTCATACAGCACCATTTAATATAGTAAAGCATCCCAAACAATTCACAGGAACATTACCAAACACAATTTGCCAGCACACCATGCAAGGAGATACTGGCTGGGGGTGGATTGTGGTTAAGTTTCAGCTGCATGTTGTAGCCTGAAGCTATGGACAGAGATAGCAGAATCTCAAGTTTCTTCCATTACACAGATGACTGGGAATTTCTCCCAGTCTTACTGGCTGCCATTGGATCTACTGGAAGGATTTGCAGTTTGATACTCAACCTGTTGGCTATAATGAATGAACCGACGTTGGCCTGCACTGAACCAGGCTGGTGAACCTTTGCTGCACTCCCACAATACTACCTTTCTAGAGAGCAGAGTCGAGAATGTGGTGCTGGAAAAGCACAGGGAGGAGGAAAATCGACGTTTCGGGCATAAGCTCTTCATCAGGAATAAGGCTTGTGGACCAGGGGGCTGAGAGCTAAATGGGAGGTCGGGGGGGGGGGGGGGGGGGGGGAATCTGGGGGGAGGTAGCTGAGAATGCAATAGGTAGATGAAGTTGGGAAGAAGGTGATAGGTCGGAGAGGAGCTTGGACCGGATAGATGGGAAAGACGACAGACAGGTCAGCAGGGTGGTGCCGAATTGAAATGTCGATTCTCCTGCTCCTTGGATGCTGCCTGGTCTGCTGTGCTTTTCCAGTGTCACACTGTCAATGCTACCTTTTGTGTAATAAGACAATCAAGGCTTATACACAGAACCTCACCAAGAGTAGTGTGATAATAACAGGATCTAGTGATGTTGGCTCAGGACACAGGGAGAGCTTCCCCTGCTATTTTTGGGTTTGTGACCACACACAATCCACTATCAGCAGAGAAGATAATGGCGACTCCGTTTATCAACCCATCCACAATACGGCCCTTCCAACTGGACAGCATACCACAGTATGTAGCTTACTACAGATGCTCAAATAGAGTGGGATTTCAGCCTACTACCTTTCCAACTCCAAGCCAAGGCTGCTCCCCTCTGAGCCATGACCATCTTTGGTATAATGAAATGAAGATAGCTTGTGCCATACCTGGATAGATTGTCGATTCTGATACCATACTTAGTCTCAGTGTCCTTGGCTCCCAATTTGATGCTGAACTCTTTGTCCACGAGCAGAACAAAGGCAATCGCTCCTGAGTCTGGCTTCATGTACAAGAGGAAGGAATCTTTCACTACCAGCCACCTGAGGAGGCAAAGTATAGAAATAGTGTTTAGATCGGACACCACCCACTCCTGCATGTCCTGGGGAGCATGCAGCTTCGATAGCTTTGAAATGAAATGATTGAGACAGACCTCATAGGAGAATGCAACAACATCTTGCATAGAGAGTCAAGAGCTCACTATGATACCTGTGACGCACCCTCTCCTGCCTCAGACCAGTTGCTCATGAAACCTACGTCTACCTCTTTGCTACCTCTACCTTCATCTATTTCAGTGTGCTCCTGGCCAACTCCCTCCAACCTTCCAGATTTACTTGACTTCACTGTCACCCATCTCTTAACATGCATCAAATCCCATTCACCTAACACTCCCTGTGGTCTTTGACCTAAAGGACTCCAGCAACACTTCAACATTAGAATTTTCATGCATGGTTACAAACTGCGGTGCAGCCTCATCCAGTCTTAAACTTCACTGAGTTCTCTGTTCTCTTCCTTTTCTGACTTCATGCACATTCCTGATTTGAAATGCTCCACCACTGCCTTCAGATTCCTGAGGCCAAAACTCTGGAATTCCTTGCGTCTCCACCTCCTTGTGCCTCTTTCACCTTCAGACCTAACACTGCAACTGAGGGTGTAGTGGCTTATCATAGTCTGGTTTTGTTTGATAATCATTTCTATGAAGGGCTTTGGAACATTTTTACTGTAGATGCAAGATGTGTTGTTGGTTGAATTACTGAGTGTTGGCTCCAGAGCATTGTTTGAAACTGCTGTCATGATCAGTGCCTTTCTCTCCACGGATGACACACTGATTAACAGAAAGCCTAACAAATGCTCATGTTACTTACCTCTTGGACCAGCGATAACAGATTTGACTTCTCCCACAACAGTTGAGGCCTGGAATCCTGTGGCCCCCTGAACGTTTCATTACAAAACCTTCCCTATAATCAAGAAGGAACTCTAATTAATCTCTAACGATGACCACAAATGTGGGAACATCTCTAACACAACAAGAGAGGGTCAATTTCTATTTTTAGAATATGAGTGATGTGATGAATTTTGAATGAAGATTAGGGTAGGTCATTCAGCCTGTCGAGTGTGCTCCATCAATCAATCAGACAATTTATTCCCACCTACAAGTGATAACCTCTCATCCCCTTGGTTAACAAGTATCTATTCATCAAACATTTGATTGGCTTTTCCAATTACTTGCTGTGAGCTAGTGACAGGAGATTGTTTCCCTTCTGGCCACTTAAGATTGCTCAGGAGTCTCAAGCTATTGGAAATGAATCTCCATGTCACTGTTGAAAATAAAGCCAAGGGACAATCCCAGGCTAATGCTCTGGGAAATTTGGTTCGATTCCACCATGACAGATGGTGAAGTTTTAAATTCAATACAAATGTGGAATTAAAAGCTAGTCAATTGTTAAAATAAACATGTAACCACAGTCAATTGTCATAAAAACCAATTTGGTTCAGTAATGCCATTTAGGGAAAGAAATCTGCCATCCTTGGCCAGACTGGCTCCACATGCGAGTCCAGACAAAGAAATATAAACATAGGAAAAAGGGGCAGAAATAGGCCATTCGTTAGGATCAAGTCAATAGCCTGTTTCGTCTTGTTCCCATATCCTTTGATCTCTTTAGCCCCAAGTGCTATGTTTAACTCCTTCCTGAAATGATACAGTGTAATGGCCACATTCCTGATGAAGCGCTTGTGACTGAAACGTCGACACTCCTGCTCCTCGGATGCTGCCTAACTGGCTGTGCTTTTCCACTGCCACACTTTTTGACTCCGAATGTAATGGCCTCAACTACTTTCTGTGGTAGAGAATTCCACAGATTCATCATACTCTGGGTGAAGAAATTTATCCTTGTCTCTATCCCAAATGGTTTACCCGGTACCCTTAGAGTGCGACCCCTGTTTCTGGATTCCCCAGACATCAGGAACATCCTTGCCGTATCTCCTCTGTCTAGTCCTGTTAGACCTTATAGGTTAGCTACTCAGCAAGATTTCAGTTCAAGAGCAATTAGGAATGGACCATAAAATACAGGCAGAGCCAGTACCACTCACTTCCCCTGAGTCAATAACATAAAGGAAAATAACTGGGGCATTGAAAGGAAATTGTCTCTCGCAAATCTTCTTTGAATGCTTTTATTATTAATTGTAAAATTACTGATGATTGGTAAAAACAAACTATTTGACTGAAAATTCAGTAGTCGGTCAGGTCTGACTGGCTGCAGGGAGGTGGGTTGGTGTCAGATGAACATGTCGGTCAGCCAATGGCAGAAGTGTGGGCGGGGCAGTTGGAGAGCAGACCCTATGTGATCCAGTATGCCCATCAGAGTTGGCAACCTAAGTTATGTATCTGATTCTATTTCCTAAGACAAATCATCCCTGTTCCTCTGTGCAGTCTCAGTCCCTCACTGCAATTGGACGACCCACAGGAAGTCACTGACTGTCACTGAGTTTCACATCAGCTGTCACACACTTTCAATCTTTCTCACACACACAAATTCACTCTCTCTCCTACACAAATTCACTCATTCTCTCTCACATACACACACTCACTATCTCCCACACACACATTAACTCAGTCTCTCGCACACAAATATACTCTCACTCTCTCCTGCACACACACTCATGCAAACATATAATGTCTCTCATACACATACTCGCTGTCTCACACGCACACATTCTCTCCCCAAATACTTTCTCACACTCTCTCTCACACACACACAAATATCGACATATTCTCATTCTCTCAAACACATACATTCTCTCACATACACACACTTCCTCTCTCACTCTCTCTCCCACACACATTCTCCCACTCATACAATCTGTCACACACACACTCTCAAATCTGTCTGTATTCTTGCGGTCATCCATTGGGAGACTCTATTTGAAGATGTGTAATATTTGGAAAATAATAGTTAACACGGATATATGGCAGGGCTGATGTTGAGGATCCGATGAACTCCCTTGCAATTTTCTCTGTCTGAAACCTGACAATCCTGGCCATGTTATTACCCACATTTCTCTTTTGAAAGGTACTATCACTTCAATTTATTTCGACAATCCATCCAAGAGCATCTTGATCAACTTTGTAAAGAAGAAATTCACGTTACTTGATTTTTTTTGTCAATGATGTCAAATCTTTGTCAGTCTGATTACTGATCCTTCTTAGCTACATGATCAAAATCACCCATGATTTGAAACACCTCCCCTTACAGTTCCTTGCTGAGGTAACTGAGTGACCACTGGAGAAGAGAGTTACGAGTCAGTTGTGTTTATGTGGGTCAGGAGTCACCTGTAGGCCCAGATAGGCCAAGGATGGCACACTTGCTGTCCAAAAGGAGTTTTAGGGAAGTTGTTGGGTTTTCGTGACAATCTGACAGTTTCTTGGTCACACTTACTGAGGTTAGGGGATAGACTTTCACTCGCTGTGGACTCTGATGGGGAGGGAACTTGAAAACACAGTCCGGGAAATTGGCTCAGGATCCTTACTCTTTCAAGGCATTTTATATTTTTCCAAGGACGGGGTATGTAATTCACAGGGAAAACACAAGACGTCAATTAATTACCCATTGTGTTCCTTAAGGGTTAAGGGATCTGCCTTATTTTGGGGAAATATGGGCCTGGTATATGTTAAGAGAAAGCTGTCAAAGCCAATTCCAGTTGATATGTCTTCGCTATTTTTAACCTGCTTTTTCCTGGGACTTACCCAAGGTGCACACCCTGGGTCATCATTTGTCCTACATAGCGGTTTCTGGCTCCTACATAGCTAGCCTTTTGAGGAGCTGTCCCCTCTAAAAAGCAAGACTATGGCAGTCCTCAACATGGTTGCCATCTGCCTTTACCACTGGTGTTGAACAAACAGTTCCTGCCTCCAACTGTGCAGCTAGATTTTTGTGATCGTTTTAGTGGTCTTAGTGACACCCTGGCTAGGATTTTTATGGGATGCCAGAGTAAAAAATGTGTTATCAATCTCATAGGAGAAGTGGTACAAGGGAGATAGCAAGGAGAGTGGGAATTTCAAGTTGCCATCACACACGCAACAAGCCAAATGGCTATAATCTCAATCTCCATAATGATTCATGACATGTAACAGAGCTTGAATTGAATTGAATTAGCTTTATTGCCTGAGAACTGAAAGAGCTAATTGAAAGACAGGCTGATTTACACTTACAAGCCCTTAGGTCCCAGATGATGAATGAATGAGAGCTGACTGACACCAATAAATTCCATCTGTAGAAACAAAAGTGGTAACTTGCATTTATATAGCATTTCTCAAAACCTCACAACATCCTGAAACATATTACAGCTGGTGAAATGTAGTCCCCCTGGCAGTGAAGACAACTCAGCAGCTCATCTGTGCACAGCAAGCTCTCACAAGCTTTTGGGGGTGCAGTAGGTTCCATCCCTATTCTGGGTCAGAGCTCTGGGCTTTAATCCAGCTGCAGGACTTGATGATCACACATTCACAATATAACGAAATGTAGATTGTCAATCTGTATAATCCTCTCAGTGACGGGCTGTAAGAGCGGCAGGAATTTCTGGCAATCACCCTAACCCTTATCACTGGGCAGCTGACTGAGTAAACAGTCTGAGAGCCTGATGTTTGAACATCATTCCCTTTTCATCTCTTCAGAATGTGGCTGCCTTGTGGATCATCTTTCACCCAAACATATACTCAGCAGCAATGGTCATACAGATGGGCGGTCAGAATAGTTTGCTGGATGCTGAATCACACTGACCCCTTTATCTATGTGTGTCACCCCAGGCTGCAACAACAGCTTTACCCTAGTAACCAGAGTAAAGCTATCTTCCTTTCACACATGGTCACATTGAGTCAATTTTCCAGAACAGGGACTGAGCAAGCACTTGGACAGAAAACATTTCAATGGATGAGGGTAAATGAACCACATCTTATAATCAAGGCCAGAAGTGAGGTTAGGAAACACATTTTCAGACAAGCATGGAACTATTCTACTCGAATACTGTAGTTTCCTCTGGCGCTCAAGTTAAATTTCAAATAAAAACGTAAAGCATCTTTGGAGAGAGAAACAGAGTTAACATTTCAAGTCCTAATGACCCTTCTTCAGAACTTCTGTAGTTCTTTGTTTTAGAACTAAAGAAGGGAAGGGTCACTGGACTCAAAACATTAACTTGGTTTCTCTCTCCATGGATGCTGCCAGACCCACTAGCATTTGCTGCTCTTATTTCTGATATCCAGCATCTGCGGTATTTTGCTTTGTACTTTAAATCTCAGATGGACAGATTGTTACGTGGCACGGCAATATTCCCATTAGGGACATGGTGCCACCATGCATGGAGGGAGCTACAGACCATAAATCCATTGAATGGTGCAATAGGTTTGACGGCCTTAATGGCCTGGACCTGTTTCTCTGAGCCAGTGAGGAAACCTACAGTAAGATGAGGAGTCAATCATGCATGAGGCTGCACCTTCATTCTATAAGATCACTGATCTGTTCCCTCAACTCCTCTTTACATTCCACTTCACCCCACCCTCATATCCTTAGATGATATAATTTCCTTAATTCAGTAAATAATAATGAAAGTACTACTGTGACCATTCATTGGTGAGCCATTTTTCCTGACTTATACAAGATGGAATTCAACTGACTTCCACTATCCTTTTCAACACCCTGCCTTTCTCTTTAAGAGATTGAGATTACATATATTTTCTGACCAATCTGCTCCAAATGTTTATTACACACAACCCCAGGGGAAGGTGAGACTTGAACTTGGAGCTACCAAGCTCAGAAGTAGGGACAGTACCACTACACCACAAGACCCTCAAAGTTATGACTGCATTCATAATTCCCAAATCCTTCCCTGCTGTGACATTCTCTTGATCTGATCATCCTCATATTTCACAAAAATGGAAGGGGATCAAAGTCATTCTGAAACTGTGCGCTGTGACTTCTTTCTTAAATGATCAGGGTTAACTTGAGCACCACTTAATCTTTCACACAAAGGCCCCAGATTCTTCATTTTTAATTTGTGCAAATAAACTGGGAAATGTAATATATTACTTTAATCCTTAATGCGTTCAGTGGATGGCTGCTGGAAGGATCCTGAATCACGATGGGCCAAAACTGGCGAAGGCCCTCTTCAGTATGAATGATGATTGTCAGTCAGGGAATGGGGAGAAAGGCCTTCACTGAGAAGAGAGCTGAGGGATCCTTCACCTCGCCGGGCCTCAGTGTAACACCTAAATCAACGGGCAGCACAGAGACAGCAGGTAGAGGGCTTACCGTCGCATGATAATTCCTGTACATAGGCATCTTCAGCAGCTTGGTCAAGTAATCTTCCAGTTGCTTCTGCAAATGGAAGTTAAGGATTTCAGAGAATACAAATTAAAAAGGTGTTCATCTGTCTGCATTCACACACTGACCAAGGAGCATGCCATGTATGGCAGAATACAAGCAAGATACTTATGTCATAGGTTTAATTATCAGAATAATGTGAGTTCAAATCCCAACACAGAAATAAAAAAAATTCAAATTGGTTTAATTACAGCAAAAGATCAGTCAGTAAAAAAACCCAACAGTAAGTAGGAAGTGTCTGGGCTGCTGTGAAAACTCAACGGGTTCACTAATACCATTTAAGGCAGTGATTTGGTCATCCTAACCTGACCCACACTCTCCCCACTGGTAACTGTTAAACATCAACTGCAATCCAACATTGGCATGCTCCTTCGATCCTGGCTCCTTGAGAAAACCAGATTTCAACCCATCTTTTCTCGTTGTGTTTTCTGCTGCCAAGGAGTTAATCTCTGGAATTTCCTCCCCTAAACACTCCAAGTCTTTTCTTCCTTGAGTCTCCTCTTAAAGCCATCTCCTTGACTAAAGTTGTGGACACCTCTCCTGATAGACCAACACACAGGTCAGTGACAAATTGTGTCTGATTCCAGGCCCTTACATCAGCTGGGGACATTTTATTACATTACCTAAAAGTAAGTTAATGGGTGGCTGTGGCATTGTGATAATGTCACTGGACCAGTAATCCAGAACCCAGGGTAAAGTTCTTGGAACCTGGAGTTCAAATCCCGCCAACAATGTCATTGATGAATATTGAATTCAATAAGGATGTAAAATAAGAAGCTAACTAAATGGTGACCATGAAACCAAGTGTCATTAAAAAAAACTATCTAGCTCACTAATGCTCCTGAGAGAAGGATATCTGCTTTCCTTACCCAGTCTGGATTGCACGTGACTCCAGACCTACAGCAATGTGGTTGACTCTGGGCACTTGGGGATGGACAATAAATCCAGTAACAATAACATCCCATGAACAAGTGTAAAAGAAATGTTCTTGTACGTTCTAGGGTGGAATTTCAACCAGGAACTGAGGACGATGACAGCAAGCCAAAAACTCGAATAAGGAAGGGATACCTGTTATGTGCTAATCAGGCACGCCCAAGTAGCCAGCAGTGGGCCTTCCTTGGGACAGTGGTGAAGACCCAGGATTAGCAAGGGCTCCAGGCCACATTGGAGTGACAGCAGCGAGGCATTGCTGGCTAGGTAGTTTGGAATAAATGGTGGAGATGTTTCTCTCAGCAGTTCATCCTTCTGCTCCTAGTTACGTGCCATATTCCTTCATCAGGTACTTTTTGCGCCTGAAAACGAGGCTCCCTGTTCACCCCCAGGGGCTCACAATAAAACACAGCAGGGTTTGAATTTTGGGCTCTCAGCATTGGTGACTGCCTCACTCGCTGCTGGTTCATAAGTAGCACCTCGAGGATGAGGTACTTAGGAGGGCACTAATTGCCGACTTTAAGCTGTCCATTAGTACTGGGCAAGAAGGCCATTCATGACCCCTTTAGCCACACCAGAGGCAGGAAGGAGGTGGGATTGTCACTTACCCATCGCCTGCCAAATTAAACATTCTACCACATCCCCCATCTCCAAATTTATGTTGAATCCTGCCCGCTGTGGGAAACATCCCGTGAGGTTAATACCCAGGATTACACAGAGTCACACTGGCCAAGCTTAACCCAGAGTTTGTGGTCAACAAGCCTCATCAGGTTACACATACAAAGCTTGTACAGGTTGACGAGAGGTGATTAAGGGCTGATTTGTTTCAGGTATATAAGGACGATGGAGGGATTTCACTCCTTGAGAGGATAGTTAATGCAGCAAAGTATCTTCACAGTAACTTTGGTCATTGAATAAAGTCCAGACCGAGTCAGGCAGATTTTCGATGAGAAAGAGAGTTCAATGGGAACTGACAGGAAAGCAATGTGAAGGCTAAGGTCAGATCAGCCATGATCTTATCGAATGCCATAGATGGGCTAAATGGTTTACTCCTGCTCCTAGTTCTTATGACCTTATAGTGATAAACAAAGATAGAAGAGGATTCAAAGATCGGAAGCAGAGATAGTGTTGAAGCATTTGGAAAAACAGATGGGAGAAATTTCAAACTGAAGCTGTGCCAGGCTGGAATCCGAACTACAAATACCTGGTCCTTGCAGCTGCATGTGTAGCTGGCACCTCTACGCATGGAACTGGCCCCCGAGCAGTACCATAATATGCCCACAATGCCATATGGAGCTTACCCGGCGGCTCGAGATCTGTTCCTCTCTAATGATGAGGTCTGAACTGCGAGGCAGAGAAGGCATACTCCGGGGCTCCCCTCTCTTCACTGTCTGTCTCCTCACTGTGTAGCTGGAAGTTAACATAAAGTGCATCAGAAGAAAAGACATTTCAGCCCAACGAAAGTCCCACAAGATATTTCCGCACTCTCCACCCAATTAGTCTCCTACAGGGAAAATGTATCACATTCCATAATCGCAGAAAAACCCAGAACTCATCAAAGCACAAAAGTATCCACCCATCCATCATCATATCTCAACTCTTCACCCCCTGGTACATCGACACAACATGTACCTGTTTAAATGGACATTAAGAATTCAGCAGGTTTCTCGGAAGGACAGGAATAATCATGGACTATATTCTTTCCACAACTAACACCAGTAAAAACCTAGACAATCAGGACTGGATAAAAGGAAGTGCACAGTTGGCTAAATTGAGACTGCAGTTAGTTGCCTGGGAAATGCTTTGCTGTGTGACTGAGTGACCTTGTAAAGCACTTTTGTGTATATAACTCTTTCCTTACAATTTTGGTTGTGGGTTAAGTGGGGGGTTCCTCTTTCCTTGCAAGAACTTGAAGCAGCGCGATTCACAGCTCCTTGTTCAAAAGGGAAGTTAGGAAACAGGTCTTTATACAAAGATTGGAGAAGTACAGAACTCACTCTGACAAACAACTGCTGAGGTCATTAGGTTTTGCTGGACACGAGCACATTGAGGAGTTTGGGGCCGATGTGGGTCAAATGTAGATCAGCCAGAATCTCATTGAGTGGTGCAACAGAATGAAGGGGGTGAATGGTCTTCTCCTATTCCTATCATTTTCATCCCCATACCGGGGATGAACTGCTACAACAGCCTGCATTTACCTAAGTGTTTAAAATTGTAGTACTTCCCACATCAGTATTAACCAGCAGAAACCTGACACTGAGCACATGAAGAGATATTAGGATTAATGAAAAATTCTCCATTTGAAGAGGTCAATGTTAAGAAGTATTTTAAAGGAGAAGGTGGAAAGTGGTGGACAGGCTTTGGGAAGAAATTCCAGAGCTTAGGGCCCAGGGATACGAAGAGAGGCAAGGGTAATTGGGGAAAAGGCAGGAAGGTAGAGTGGGGGTTATCAGATCAGCTGCAATCTCATTGAATGGGACAGCAGATTATGTGGACTGAATGGCCCATTTCTGCTCCATACATCTTATGGTCTGATGGTAAATATGGAGCTGAGGTCATGGCAGGGAGTGAGCTTCAATGGGGAAGAGGAAAGTGACACTTGATGGGAACAAGAGGAGCTATTGAAGAAATTCAGAACACTGGTGTTTGTAAAGGTGATTCAAGAAATTTGGGAAGTAGGCTCTGAAAATTCTCTCCCTGAATTAACTCAAATTAATTCAAATGTTGTTGTTAAAGGAGTACAGATCTGAGGGGCTGAATGGCTTCTTCTGCTTTTCATGGTTAAGTGAAAGTACTCACTATTAAATGTACTAAACATTTATATTGAGAGTACCAAGAATGAATGGCCAGTTTTGCACTTGGTGTTTCAGTTGAAAACCTTTCTTCTGGACTCCCTTGCTCAATTCCTCATGCCCCCTATCCCCGGGCTCTCCAAAAGGTTATCCTTCAGGATTCAGGGACAGCATCCTCACTGCTGAAGTTTGCAATAGCGTGGGGGTGCAACTGAGTTGCCTTGCCGCCCTGCTCTCCTACCCAGAAGCCTGGGTGAAAGGTGGCCTGGCCCAGGCTAGCAGAGACGGGAATGAATTGGAGGGAAAGAGGAAGTGTCACTATTGAGTCAACCTTCATTCCTATTGACCCTTTCTTGAGGAAAACAACAAGAAGGAAAGAAAGGGACAGGCAATGGGTGGCATGGTGGCTCAGTGGTTAGCACTGCTGCCTCTCGGTGCCAGGGACCTGGGTTCGATTCCAACCTCAGGTGACTTGTTTGTGAGGAGTTTGCACATTCTCCCCGTGTCTGCGAGGGTTTCTTCCCACGGTTCAAAGATGTGCAGGTTGGATGAATTGGCCATGCTAATTTACCCATAGCGTTCAGAGATGTGTAGGTTAGCTATATTAGTTAGGGATAAATATAGGGCAGGGGAATTGATCTGGGTGAGTTACTCTTCAGAGGATCACTGTGCAGTTGTTGGGTTGAAGGGCCTGTTTCCACACTGTAGGGATTCTATGATTCTACCCTGTACTCTGTAAATAATCTATGATGACTCCCGGTTTATGGTTCAGGTCGAAGATTACCTGCGTGTCGGGATTGGCAGGCGGAGGAAGGCTTTGTATCGGAGAAGCTCTCTGTGAAGATCTTGAAAATGCTTGAATTTCCTCTTGACCTTCCAGGTGAACTCTCCATGTTTCAATTCAACGGTGTAGATGTTAGGACTTGGGACCTGGTGATGCAAACAGACAAGAAATTAAAACCAAACTGTGCGCAGTAGTGAGAACTATGAAAAATGCAGGGAACAGGAATGACAAAGCAATGCCAAGCAGTGTGGCTGATCAATGCTTCACACTCGTGTCAAGTGCAGAATAAGACAGTAGACTGGGGTCTGGGACGAATGTTTCATCAAAAGCCAGCACCTGTAACAGTGCAGTACGGGCACTGTTAGCCTGGATAGCATGCTCACAGCAGGACAATCTCCCGGATGGGATGCATCCTGGATAACAGAGGGAAATGAGACTGGAAAATGCAGTGGATCTTCGCTATGATCCTCCAATTTTCATCAGGGTGTTAACAAATGACTGGAGGATTGTAAATAAATGACTGGAGATTGTTCAAACAAATCTGGACTAAACTTAGCAACCAGCTGACAGTGGGCCAGTCAGACAAATGTTGATAATGCGGAATCTTTTACAGACATTAGCTATTGCCAGTTGGAAAGGTACAGGTCAACAAATGAAAGCACAGTTTATAAAATTAAAGTGAATTAACAGGTTAGAGGTCTTCAGTGCAGCAATGGAGAGGGTTGATAAAGTTAATGTGATTGAAGTTGACTATAGGGACTTTAAAAAGGTCTTTAATAAAGAATGTGTAATAGACTTGTTTAGAAAATTGAAAATTGCATCCCACAGGATTAAATCAGAATGGTTGCATAGATATGAGCTTGGCTAACAGATGGAAAGCAGACGATTGTCTGTCGACTGAAGGGATATATCCACCAGTGTCGCCCAGATTCAGTACTGGAATCAATGCTCTTTCCAATATAAATTAATGATCTGAACTTAGAATCCTTACAATGTCGAAACAGGTCATTCAGCTCATCGGGTCCATACTGACACCCCCCCAAACCACCACATCCCATTTCCTATGGCGATTCCATCTAGCCTGCACATCCCTGGATACCATGGGAAATTTAGCACAGCCAATCCACCTAACCCGCATCTCTTTGGACAGTGGGGGAATCCAGACTGGGGGGTACTCGTACGGACACAGAGAGAATGTACAAACTCGATACAGACAGTTGCCCACGGCCGGGATCAAACCCAGGTCCCTGGTGCTGTCAGGCAACATGCTAATCAGTAAGCCACCATGCCAACTGGGATATGAAAGATATCCTTTCAAATGTGTAGTAAACAATAAAGCGAACAGAAACAGATTGGCAAGTGGGCAGACTTGTGGTAAATACACTTTAACACAGAATTGTGAAGTGATACATTTCAGTAGGCAGGAAATGAGAGGAAATATGACCTACATGGTACAAAGTGAACAGGGCTGCAGGAACAGAGATGGCTGGTGTTCAAAGTTTGGGAGAAGATTTGGTGTACATGTAGAGAATTCTTTGGAGGTAACGGGTCAAGTTGAGATACCTGAAAAGGCAGACTGGATTCTTGGCTTTATTGACACAGGCGTGGTTCAAAAGAGCTACAGAGTCACGCTAAGCCTTTATAAAATGCAGGTTAGGCCTCAGTTCTGTGTTCAGTGTTCATTTCTGGACATAAAACTTCAGGAAAGATGTCAAGGCCTTACAAAGTGTGTGGTGAGGATGTGCTCAAATGGTACAAGAGATGGGAGACTTCAGTTGGAAATCTCAACCTGGACTACAGCGGTTCACCACCACCTTCTCAACAACAATTAGGGAGGGTCAGTAAGCTAACCCAGCCAGTGATGCCCGCATCCCATGAACAAATGAATAATTAAATTTGTGCTGAGAAGTTAATAGTAGTAGAGATAGTGGTGACAGAAGTCAAACCATGTTTCAGTTCCCCACGCAGAGCCCTTCACCTTTGATGTAGATGTGAATCGTTCCACCTCCAAAACATGGACTTTGATTGGTTCTCCAGTCAGGTACACCTGAATCTCAGGTTCCTTGAAGGATTTGGTCTTGTAAATGGCTGAGAATGGAATCTGAGAGCCAACTGAAACATAGAAACATAGAAGATATTACTCAGAAGGAAGCCATTTGGCCCATAGTGTATGTGCCAGCAAAATATACTCAAGTTCAACATTTTTCAATGGAAGATAAACTGCTGCCTGTGGTCCTGTGATTACAGTCAGCAGCAGTCTTGCTTCAGAGACTTCAGCCTGTATTAGGAATAGGAAGATAGGAGCAGGAGGAGGCCATTCAGCCTTATCATGTATCTTCTGTCATTCAATGAGATCACAGCTGATCCATATTTAAATTCCATCCACCATCTTTGCCTCCACTTCTCTTAGTACCACGAGTTAGCAAAAATCTAAACTTAAAATTAATTATCAATCCAGCCACAACAATAATTGGTGTTTGTGAAATGCAATTCCCCACATTCATAAATCTTTGAGTAAAGAAGTACCTCCTAACTTCTCTGGCTTCGAATTTAAGGTTATGGCCCCTTGTCCATTTCTCTCTACCTGCTTCTTAACTCCTTTCAACACCTTAAGGATACTCAATCATATCATCAGATGACACTCCTGACATAATACCTATGAGAGGGTGGAACTATGTTGTGGGTGAGATGTTAAATTTAATTTGCTTCTAGTCTCTCAAGTGGATATGAAAGATCCTATCACCATTGTTTCAAAGAACATCTGATGAACTTCATTCAATTGACCATTTCGACCATTTAAGACAAACTAGTCATCATTGAAAGGTCATTGTGAGCACAGATATCGACAGAATCTAAAGCACCGAACAATCCCATTCAGCTTAACATCACAGTGCTGCAGTTTCTACTTAGTAAGATCCTCCAGCCACTCCTTTTCATCTCACCTTATCTCTCTTTGCCTCTCTGCTGCACTTATCCAGCTTCCCCTTAAATGTACTCTCTGTCTTAATCATTTCACATCATCACAGGTAAACAGGTTTCTCCTGAATTCCCATCTGGATTAATTAAGGACCATCTTATATTCGTGAGCCCCACTTCTGGTGAAGCACATAAAACTGTCAAGCCTCTTCAAAAGTTTGAGCTTATCTATTGGATCACTCCCTCAGCCTCTTTCCTACGACTCAGCAGCCAACCACAACACACTGGTGTTTCAATAAAACATCACAATGATTGAGAGTTTCTGGCACAAATACACTGGAGTAATTTGAAACCTTCATAACTTCCAGGGTTCGGCCTCAGCTGGAATATTCCAACCCTGCACTATAGTCCTTGGAGAAGGTGAAGGAGGGTTTTACAGGAATGGGATCAAAGATGAGGGATTTCAGTTGGGTGCATTGACTGGAAAAACTCGGATTATGATCCTTGCAGCAGAGGTGGTTAAGGGGACATTTAATGAAAGGATTTGATTTGCGTAGAAAGGAACAAGTTGTTACCAGCGGTAGGAGGGTCAGTAACCAGGGGACACAGGTTTAAAATAACAGACAGGAAAACAGCAACGATGAAGAGTTTTTTTGCACAGTGATTATGATTTGGAAAAAGGTTTGCAGAATTTTGTGGGCAAAGTGGAACTCATTCGATAGATCTTGCAAAGAACTAGTACAGCCTCAATGGGCCAAATGGTGTCCATTGGTGATTTGATTATAATTGAATATGTAATAAGGGAGAACAGCGCTTTCAAGTGTTGGTCAATTCTTGTACTTGAAGTGAAAATCATACTCACTGGGTTCTCTCGCATCATTGCCAGAATCAAAGTCCACATCATCTCCTTCCAGACGTAGCTCATTGGTATCAAGATTCTCCATCAGTTGGCTAATGTCTGTGGCCACACCTTTTAGCGCAGATGATCGTTGTAAGGGACTCTGAAATCGGTCTGACATCGTGAGCACTAACACCTAGGCACAAGGCAACTGCCCTGAAAATAAAACGGAAAGAAAATCAGCAACTTGCATTTATATAGCACCTTTAACATAGTGAAACATTTCAAGATATTTCACCGAAATCTTATAAAGGAAAATTTGACACTGAGCCACAGAAATGAAGATATTGTATACAAATGCCCTAAAGAAGGAAATTGAGGTAAAGAGGCTTAAGGAAGGATTTCCAAAGCATAGAGATGTAATTGTATAGCTGCCAATTGTGCAGCAATTAACATTAGGAATTATATCAGGATTAAAAGAATGGAGCTATAATCAGACAATTGTGATTTGTCAAAGATAGCATCACAGAATCCCGACAGTGAGGAAAGAGGTTATTTTGCCCATTGAGTCCGAACTAACCCTGCAAAGAGCAGCCTACCTAGATTCTACCCTATCCCCACATTTCCCATGGTTAATCCACCTAGCACACACATCCCTGAACACCATGGGCAATTCAGCATGGTCAATCCACTTAACTTGCACATCTTTGGATTGTAGGAGGAAACCGGAACACCTAAAGGAAACGCAGACATGGGGAGAACATGCAGACTCCACATAAGCAGTCATCTCAGGGTGGAATTGACCCTTACAGAGCTTTGGAATTGTCAAGTCTCGAGATCACCAAGGCGTAAATGATGGCTTCAACAGCAAATGAGGTGAGACAGGAGAGGAGATGGATGAAGTTGGAAATAGGTGATCTGAGGAGTTCAGAAGCTATCAGAGTCCATATGACAGCAAAGAGAAAAATTATCAAAGCATTAAAAACTGTGTATTTTGCCATTTTCTTCAATCATTTCTGTTCATTACTTGTAAAGGTACAGAAAGAGAAACAAGAGGCTGTTTCAACTGATAGTCAAACATCATCCCGTGTTTGTGGGGGTTTCCTCCAGGTCCTCCGGTTTCCTCCCACAGTTCAAAGATGTTTGATTGCACGTTGTTTCAGTGGTTAGCACTGCTGCCTCAGAGCACCAGGGACCCAGGTTCGATTCCCACCTCGGGTGACTGTTGGTGTAGAGTTTGCATGTTGTCTGCGTGGATTTCCTCCCACAATCCAAAGTTGTGCAGGTCAGGTGAATTGGCCATGCTAAATTGCCAAAAGTGTTAGGTGCAATAGTCAAGGGTAAATAAGGGGTAGAGGAATGGGTCTGGGTGGGTTGCTCTTCGGAGGGTCGGTTTGGACTTGTTGGGCTGAAGGGCTTGTTTCCATACTGTAGGGAATCTAATCTAATCATGTGCAGGTTAGGTGGATTATCATAGAGAATCATAAGAATCCCTACAGTGTGGAAACAGGCCATTTGACCCAACAAGTCCACACCGATTAGCCATTGAAAATGCAGGGTTCCAGGGAGAGGGTAGGAGGGGTGAGTCTGGGCAGGATTCTTTTTGGAGGGTCAATGTAGACCCAATGAGTCAAATGGTGTATTACCACATTATAGTGCTTCTATGATTCTGTGATTTGTTCGTCTGTCAGAAAGTAGAATAATGCCAGCAGTGCTGTGTCAGGTACTATGTTGGCAGTGTCCGGATGGGCCATTCGGAAAGAGGGGGTTGACCAGGAAAACCTTCTGGAAAATGGTCAAGTTGGCAACCTGAGAGAAAATGCAGGAAGGAATGGGACGAATTTGAAAAAGAGCTGTTGAACAATGATTTCATTTCCCTCTTTTTTCAACTGAGCTTGCAAATGAGTCAAAGTCTAGACTGTAGCAGGAGTCAGTCGAAATGCTGACAAACTATTGGGTCAGACCAAAACACAGGCCCTGGCATAACTCCAAGGAGATGATAGTCTGAGACAATGCAGCATACCAGTCAAATGCACTTGACTACGCAGAGACCAGTCCCAGTGACACATCCCCGAAGACAAAGTCACTATAAATGCCAGAGGAAACATCACAGAAGCGCTTCACAGGAGGCTCCCAAGCACTGAGGATGTCACCTAGACAGGGGACGAAACGTCTGCAACACAAATTCCCATCTTGGCGAACAGAACCTCAACAACGAGCACCCGAGCTACAAATCTTCTCACAAACTTTGAACAAAGTCACATGCTGGAGAGAAACTGAAAAAGAGGACTTTCATCTTCATAGTGTTCTTCATGACATCAGGATGTTCCAAATGATTTACAGCCAACGAAATACTGGGAGATTTGGAAGCAGAGTGTGTTTTGTTCATAAATATTCTCTGTGGGTTGGAAGGTGCAGGAATAGATTTTGTCCACTGATCAGTCTTCTTTTGCAGTCCATCTACAATTGCCCTTACCACAGGGACAATGCCCCCATTGAAGAAAATTTATGTAAAGCCTCTCATAGAATCCATATACTCCAGAAAGAGGCCATTCGGCCCATTGAGTCTGGACTGGCCTTCAAAGAGCATTCTACCCAGACCTAGCCACTGACCATATATTCGTAACCTCACATTTCCCAAAGTCAATTCACCTAACCTGCACATCACTCGCCTGTGGAAGGAAACTGGAGAATCCGGAGGAAATCCATACAGATATGGGGACAATGTGTAAACACCACACAGACAGTTGCCCGAGGCTGGAATCAAACCTATGAGGCAGCAGTGCTAACCACTGAGCCACCATGACACTCTTTTGCTTTCCCCCTACAGTGCAGATAGAGGCCATTCGGCCCATCAAGTCTGCACCAACCATCTGAGCAGCATACCACCGAGACCACCCCTCCTCCATCTCACTCCTGTAAACCCATGTCTGCCTGGTTAACCCACCTAACTTGCACATCTGTGGACACTATGAGCAATTTAGCATGGCCAATTCACCTAATTGTTGGATTATGGGAGGAAACTGAAGCACCCGGATGAAACCCACAAAGACACAGGAAGAATGTGCAAACTCCGCACAGACAGTCTCCCGATGTTAGGGTCACTGGCACTGTGAGGCAATGGTGCTAATCACTAGCCTGGAAACAGCATGTTTATGTTTAGTATTTCACTGTCCTCCACTTGTCACATCTCACTAGCCTGGTTTATCAGATATTGCTGCAGTTTTGTCCATTATTACTGAGTAAATAGATCCTGCTTGTTTCACCCTGATATCTCAGTGGCTGACACAGCGCTGGCCATAGACATTTGTGGTAAGGTGGTTAACAGCTCGCTTTTCGTGACAATTTTACTTGCCTTCTCAGAATTAGAACAGAACCTGTCTGTGCTAAATATGTCCTTTGTCTTAGAGTCATAGAGATGTACAGCATGGAAACAGACCCTTTGGTCCAACCTGTCCATGCTTACCAGATATCCCAACCCAATCTAGTCCCAACTGCCAGCACCTGGACCATATCCCTCCAAACCCTTCCTATTCATATACCTATCCAAATGCCTCTTAAATGTTGCAATTGTACCAGCCTCCAACACATCCTCTGGCAGCTCATTCCATACACGTACCACCCTCTGCGTGAAAAAGTTGCCCCTTAGGTCTCTTTTATATCTTTCCCCTCTCACCCTAAACCTATGTTGTCTATATGCCCTCTAGTTCTGGACTCCCCAACCCCAGGGAAAAGACTTTGTCTATTTATCCTATCCATGCCCCTCATAATTTTGTAAACTTCTATAAGGTCACCCCTCAGCCTCCAACACTCCAGGGAAAACTGCCGCAGCCTATTCAACCTCTCCCTATAGCTCAAATCCTTCAACCCTGGCAACATCCTTGTAAATCTTTTCTGAACCCTTTCAAGTTTCACAACAAAAATCTCACCCCCACAGAACCACTGCAATTTGGTCAATTCACTGAGGCTGTGGCTTTTAGAAGGGCTAAGTCTGAATGTCCAGGGCCTGGCTTGTTGGCAGATCCACAGTGAACCGAGCAAAGTTATTGAGATTTAGTTTCAGGCAGACAAATGGGAAAATGCAGGCAGAAATCTTCTCCTTGGCTGTTGCCGGGGTCCCATTTGCTTCCTTGTAAGCATGTGCATGTAGTTGGAGGGGAATGGGCTCCTGATCGCGAGGCTCCTCCCAGCTGAGAAGTCCCTTCAAGCAATGACTATCTAAGGTATTAGTCCTGACCACTAGCAGTGAACCACTTCTGCTCTGTGTGGAACTGCACCCAACAATAGTCAGGGCTTCAGGTAAAAAGGGGATAAATGAATGTAGTTTTGGTATCACTGGACTCGAAACATACCTCTACTTTCTCCCCATGGATAGGATTTCCCCCTAACTGAAGATGATATAACCTTAGGATAAAGGGCAGGCTATTTAAGACCGAGAGGAGGGGGGAGTTTCTTTACTCAGAGGATGGCGAATCTTTGGAATTCTCTGTCCCAGATTCAATATATAAATCGATAGATTTCAGGAGGTTAATGACATCAAGGGACATGGAGGTAGTGCAGGATCATGACATTGAGACAGACAGTCAAACAGCAGCACAGGTTTGATGGGATGAATGGCCTCCTCCCTGCTCCACATTCCTAAACTGGAATTCTGTTATAAACTAATAATAAACAACTTATGCACTGCAACTTCTACAAGTGCAATGCAACAGTGACAAAACGATGCCTTCATTCGGTTTGATTGATTGAAGGGCTAAGTATTGATCAGGACACTGAGGAGGTATGTTTTTCTTTGAGACAGTAACCATTACATGTACCTGAGAGAGCACGGAAGCCCTTTCTCAGCTGCACCTCTGACACTCTAACCCTCCTTTGGTACTGCTCCAGTTGTATTTTTTTGGAAGAGTGAGTTTCAGCTGGAATGTATTCTTTTGAAGTGCAGTGGCGCATTTTATTGTGTGAAAGGTGCTATATAAATGTAAGTTGCTTGTGAAGAATCTTTCAATGTGGAGCAAGTTCACGACAGTGTCAGGCATTGAACTAGGGGCAAAGACTGACAGTTCACAGCTTGGAATATAAAAGGTACTACAAATCCAGTGCTCAGTGTGATCAACACCATCCTGAATAGCAACATGATTGGAGTGGCTTCAGTCTCCTGTCATTGATGATTTAGCAGCTGATGAGCAGATCAGAAGAATCTAATCTAATTAAATGAAAAGTATACAGGTTCCACTGAAAGCACAACCAGGAAGTAGAGGCTGGTTGATGTATCCTGTGGTGTTTAAGCACTGCCAAAACCACAGCCCGTTTTGAAAACACACATAATGCAACTAAAAGTAACCAATTTGGGCAAAAAATACATTTCTCCACAAATGTTTGTGATGACCCACGTGACATATAGTAGGAGAGTGTTATAATATATTTCAAAGAAGAACAAAGAAAATTTACAGCCCAGGAACAGGCCCTTCGATCCTCCAAGCCTGAGCCGATCAAAATGTACTGTCTAAACCTGTCGGTCAATTCCTAAGCATCTGTATCCCTTTATTCCCCACCTACTCATGCATTTATCCAGACGCATCTTAAATGAATCTACCGTGCCTGCCTCTATCACCTCTGCTGGCAACACGTTCCAAACGCCCACCACCCTCTGTGTGAAGTACTTGCCACATGTATCCCCCTTAAACATTCCACCTCTCACCTTGAAAGCATGACCTCTCGTTATTGAATCCTTCACCATGGGAAAAAGCTGGTCTCTATCCACCTTGTCTATACCCTTCATGATTTTGTAAACCCGTCATTTCAGTTTTTTTTTAATTCACAAAATGAAGGCGCTGCTGGGTGGGCCAGCACTCATTATTGATCCCAGAGCTCAGTTAAGAGTCAACCACATTGTTGTAGGGCTGGAGTCACATCTCAATGAAGGCCTTATGCCTGAAACGTTGATTCACCTGCTCCTTGGATGCTGCCTGGCTGGCTGTGCTTTTCCAGCACCACACTTTTGACTCTGGAATCATACGTAGGCCAGATCAGCTAAGGATGGCAGATTTCCTTTCTGAAAGGATATGAGTGAACGAGGTGATTTTCTCCCAACAGCAGATTTGTGATCATCATTAGATTACTCATTCCAGACTTTTCATGAATTCAAATTCCACCATCTGCCACGGTAGGATTTGAACCCAGGTCCCAGAACATCAGCTGGGTCTCTAAATGAACAGTCCAGAGATAATACCACTGGGCCATCACCTGCCCTTGTTATGTTATAGTATAAGTTCACTCATTGCATGGAGGTGTAATTTTACCAAAAGTACAGTCAATCTTTTTTTTAAAATCCTCATTTTTCTTGTTAAAAATGGGAACTGTCCTCACTAATTCAGTCCAGCTACAATATGATGTCATTTTTTTTGGATTCTAACTTCCATGTCACTATGAATCTCCACTGTAAAGTTGTAAAATACAATTTCTTATTCATTAAATTTTATAGGGCACAGGGAGTTCAGCAAAATCCACCAGTAAAATATTTCGACTTACACTGGAATAGAAACTTTAAAATGCTGGAAATACTTTGCCAGCTGGCCAACACCAGTGAAGAGAAGGAGAGTTAATGTTGCATTCCAGTATTGTCAGGAAGAAGCTTCGAGGTGCAACTGGATGTAAATACATGTAGAAATGACAACAGGTAAGACAACAGGAGGTGGTAATGGAACCAGTGAAGAAACAAAATATGTGTCCAGAGTTTTAACACAGCATCTTTGCCTCACCCATGATGAAGGAAAAATGTTCAAGCCAGAATCTTGCATTGTCATTTGGCGGCATGGTGGATCAGTGGTTAGCACTGGTGCCTCACAGCGCCAGGGACACAGGTTTGATTCCAGCCCCGGGTGACTATCTGTGTGGAGTTTACACGTTCTCCCTGTGTCTGTGTGGGTTTCCTCCGGGTGTTCTCGTTTCCTCCCACAATCTAAAGATGTGCAGGTTAAGTGAATTGGCCATACTAAAGTCATACAGTCAGAGATGTACAGCATGGAAACAGACCCTTCAGTCCAACCCGTCCATTCCAACTAGATATCCCAACCCAATCTAGTCCCACCTGCCAGCCCATATCCCTCCAAACCCTTCCTATTCATATACCCATCCAAATGCCTCTTAAATGTTGCAATTGTACCAGCCTCCATCACATCCTCTGGTAGCTCATTCCATAGGAGAAAGTGAGGACTGCAGATGCTGGAGATCAGAGCTGAAAATGTGTTGCTGGAAAAGCGCAGCAGGTCAGGCAGCATCCAAGGAGCAGGAGAATCGAGTTTCGGGCATGAGCCCTTCTTCAGGAAACCTCATTCAGGTTTTCAGCTCATTCCATACACATACCACCTTCTGCGTGAAAACGTTGCCCCTTAGGTCTCTTTTATATCTTTCCCTTCTCACCCCAAACCTATGCACTCTAGTTCTGGACTCCCCGGGGAAAAGACTTTGTCTATTTATCTTATCCATGCCCCTCATAATTTTGTAAACCTCTATAAGGTCACCCCTCAGCCTCCAACACTCCAGGGAAAACAGCCCCAGCCTGTTCAGCCTCTC